>NW_027368720.1:0-47781 GCF_046119375.1 Phyllobates terribilis | reverse complement strand
ATAATATGATGTTTTTCAATGGCAAAAATCAATGAATATTGTAAAAGCACAAACAGTAATTTCTCCGCATTGCAAGGTGCAATTCTGAAATTTTTTGCTTTTTCCTGCTCCTCTTAGCATGATAAAGAAGATTCAAAGAGAGTGAGATGCCAGCTCCTTTCATTCAGTCAGTAGCTTCAATCATTTCTGGACGTTTTTCAATGGCAAAAATCAATGAATATTGTAAATGCACAAACAGTAATTTCTCCGCATTGCAAGGTGCAATTCTGAAATTTTTTGCTTTTTCCTGCTCCTCTTAGCATGATAAAGAAGATTCAAAGAGAGTGAGATGCCAGCTCCTTTCATTCAGTCAGTAGCTTCAATCATTTCTGGTATATGAATAACATGATGTTTTTCAATGGCAAAAATCAATGAATATTGTAAATGCACAAACAGTAATTTCTCCGCATTGCAAGTTGCAATTCTGAAATTTTTTGCTTTTTCCTGCTCCTCTTAGCATGATAAAGAAGATTCAAAGAGAGTGAGATGCCAGCTCCTTTCATTCAGTCAGTAGCTTCAATCATTTCTGGACGTTTTTCAATGGCAAAAATCAATGAATATTGTAAATGCACAAACAGTAATTTCTCCGCATTGCAAGGTGCAATTCTGAAATTTTTTGCTTTTTCCTGCTCCTCTTAGCATGATAAAGAAGATTCAAAGAGAGTGAGATGCCAGCTCCTTTCATTCAGTCAGTAGCTTCAATCATTTCTGGACGTTTTTCAATGGCAAAAATCAATGAATATTGTAAATGCACAAACAGTAATTTCTCCGCATTGCAAGGTGCAATTCTGAAATTTTTTGCTTTTTCCTGCTCCTCTTAGCATGATAAAGAAGATTCAAAGAGAGTGAGATGCCAGCTCCTTTCATTCAGTCAGTAGCTTCAAACATTTCTGGTATATGAATAACATGATGTTTTTCAATGGCAAAAATCAATGAATATTGTAAATGCACAAACAGTAATTTCTCCGCATTGCAAGGTGCAATTCTGAAATTTTTTGCTTTTTCCTGCTCCTCTTAGCATGATAAAGAAGATTCAAAGAGAGTGAGATGCCAGCTCCTTTCATTCAGTCAGTAGCTTCAATCATTTCTGGTATATGAATAACATGATGTTTTTCAATGGCAAAAATCAATGAATATTGTAAATGCACAAACAGTAATTTCTCCACATTGTAAGGTGCAATTCTGAAATTTTTTGCTTTTTCCTGCTCCTCTTAGCATGATAAAGAAGATTCAAAGAGAGTGAGATGCCAGCTCCTTTCATTCAGTCAGTAGCTTCAATCATTTCTGGACGTTTTTCAATGGCAAAAATCAATGAATATTGTAAATGCACAAACAGTAATTTCTCCGCATTGCAAGGTGCAATTCTGAAATTTTTTGCTTTTTCCTGCTCCTCTTAGCATGATAAAGAAGATTCAAAGAGAGTGAGATGCCAGCTCCTTTCATTCAGTCAGTAGCTACAAACATTTCTGGTATATGAATAACATGATGTTTTTCAATGGCAAAAATCAATGAATATTGTAAATGCACAAACAGTAATTTCTCCGCATTGCAAGGTGCAATTCTGAAATTTTTTGCTTTTTCCTGCTCCTCTTAGCATGATAAAGAAGATTCAAAGAGAGTGAGATGCCAGCTCCTTTCATTCAGTCAGTAGCTTCAATCATTTCTGGACGTTTTTCAATGGCAAAAATCAATGAATATTGTAAATGCACAAACAGTAATTTCTCCGCATTGCAAGGTGCAATTCTGAAATTTTTTGCTTTTTCCTGCTCCTCTTAGCATGATAAAGAAGATTCAAAGAGAGTGAGATGCCAGCTCCTTTCATTCAGTCAGTAGCTTCAATCATTTCTGGACGTTTTTCAATGGCAAAAATCAATGAATATTGTAAATGCACAAACAGTAATTTCTCCGCATTGCAAGGTGCAATTCTGAAATTTTTTGCTTTTTCCTGCTCCTCTTAGCATGACAAAGAAGATTCAAAGAGAGTGAGATGCCAGCTCCTTTCATTGAGTCAGTAGCTTCAATCATTTCTGGTATATGAATAACATGATGTTTTTCAATGGCAAAAATCAATGAATATTGTAAATGCACAAACAGTAATTTCTCCGCATTGCAAGGTGCAATTCTGAAATTTTTTGCTTTTTCCTGCTCCTCTTAGCATGATAAAGAAGATTCAAAGAGAGTGAGATGCCAGCTCCTTTCATTCAGTCAGTAGCTTCAATAATTTCTGGACGTTTTTCAATGGCAAAAATCAATGAATATTGTAAATGCACAAACAGTAATTTCTCCGCATTGCAAGGTGCAATTCTGAAATTTTTTGCTTTTTCCTGCTCCTCTTAGCATGATAAAGAAGATTCAAAGAGAGTGAGATGCCAGCTCCTTTCACTCAGTCAGTAGCTTCAATCATTTCTGGACGTTTTTCAATGGCAAAAATCAATGAATATTGTAAATGCACAAACAGTAATTTCTCCGCATTGCAAGGTGCAATTCTGAAATTTTTTGCTTTTTCCTGCTCCTCTTAGCATGATAAAGAAGATTCAAAGAGAGTGAGATGCCAGCTCCTTTCATTCAGTCAGTAGCTTCAAACATTTCTGGTATATGAATAATATGATGTTTTTCAATGGCAAAAATCAATGAATATTGTAAAAGCACAAACAGTAATTTCTCCGCATTGCAAGGTGCAATTCTGAAATTTTTTGCTTTTTCCTGCTCCTCTTAGCATGATAAAGAAGATTCAAAGAGAGTGAGATGCCAGCTCCTTTCATTCAGTCAGTAGCTTCAATCATTTCTGGACGTTTTTCAATGGCAAAAATCAATGAATATTGTAAATGCACAAACAGTAATTTCTCCGCATTGCAAGGTGCAATTCTGAAATTTTTTGCTTTTTCCTGCTCCTCTTAGCATGATAAAGAAGATTCAAAGAGAGTGAGATGCCAGCTCCTTTCATTCAGTCAGTAGCTTCAATCATTTCTGGTATATGAATAACATGATGTTTTTCAATGGCAAAAATCAATGAATATTGTAAATGCACAAACAGTAATTTCTCCGCATTGCAAGTTGCAATTCTGAAATTTTTTGCTTTTTCCTGCTCCTCTTAGCATGATAAAGAAGATTCAAAGAGAGTGAGATGCCAGCTCCTTTCATTCAGTCAGTAGCTTCAATCATTTCTGGACGTTTTTCAATGGCAAAAATCAATGAATATTGTAAATGCACAAACAGTAATTTCTCCGCATTGCAAGGTGCAATTCTGAAATTTTTTGCTTTTTCCTGCTCCTCTTAGCATGATAAAGAAGATTCAAAGAGAGTGAGATGCCAGCTCCTTTCATTCAGTCAGTAGCTTCAATCATTTCTGGACGTTTTTCAATGGCAAAAATCAATGAATATTGTAAATGCACAAACAGTAATTTCTCCGCATTGCAAGGTGCAATTCTGAAATTTTTTGCTTTTTCCTGCTCCTCTTAGCATGATAAAGAAGATTCAAAGAGAGTGAGATGCCAGCTCCTTTCATTCAGTCAGTAGCTTCAAACATTTCTGGTATATGAATAACATGATGTTTTTCAATGGCAAAAATCAATGAATATTGTAAAAGCACAAACAGTAATTTCTCCGCATTGCAAGGTGCAATTCTGAAATTTTTTGCTTTTTCCTGCTCCTCTTAGCATGATAAAGAAGATTCAAAGAGAGTGAGATGCCAGCTCCTTTCATTCAGTCAGTAGCTTCAATCATTTCTGGACGTTTTTCAATGGCAAAAATCAATGAATATTGTAAATGCACAAACAGTAATTTCTCCGCATTGCAAGGTGCAATTCTGAAATTTTTTGCTTTTTCCTGCTCCTCTTAGCATGATAAAGAAGATTCAAAGAGAGTGAGATGCCAGCTCCTTTCATTCAGTCAGTAGCTTCAAACATTTCTGGTATATGAATAACATGATGTTTTTCAATGGCAAAAATCAATGAATATTGTAAAAGCACAAACAGTAATTTCTCCGCATTGCAAGGTGCAATTCTGAAATTTTTTGCTTTTTCCTGCTCCTCTTAGCATGATAAAGAAGATTCAAAGAGAGTGAGATGCCAGCTCCTTTCATTCAGTCAGTAGCTTCAATCATTTCTGGACATTTTTCAATGGCAAAAATCAATGAATATTGTAAATGCACAAACAGTAATTTCTCCGCATTGCAAGGTGCAATTCTGAAATTTTTTGCTTTTTCCTGCTCCTCTTAGCATGATAAAGAAGATTCAAAGAGAGTGAGATGCCAGCTCCTTTCATTCAGTCAGTAGCTTCAATCATTTCTGGTATATGAATAACATGATGTTTTTCAATGGCAAAAATCAATGAATATTGTAAATGCACAAACAGTAATTTCTCCGCATTGCAAGTTGCAATTCTGAAATTTTTTGCTTTTTCCTGCTCCTCTTAGCATGATAAAGAAGATTCAAAGAGAGTGAGATGCCAGCTCCTTTCATTCAGTCAGTAGCTTCAATCATTTCTGGACGTTTTTCAATGGCAAAAATCAATGAATATTGTAAATGCACAAACAGTAATTTCTCCGCATTGCAAGGTGCAATTCTGAAATTTTTTGCTTTTTCCTGCTCCTCTTAGCATGATAAAGAAGATTCAAAGAGAGTGAGATGCCAGCTCCTTTCATTCAGTCAGTAGCTTCAATCATTTCTGGACGTTTTTCAATGGCAAAAATCAATGAATATTGTAAATGCACAAACAGTAATTTCTCCGCATTGCAAGGTGCAATTCTGAAATTTTTTGCTTTTTCCTGCTCCTCTTAGCATGATAAAGAAGATTCAAAGAGAGTGAGATGCCAGCTCCTTTCATTCAGTCAGTAGCTTCAAACATTTCTGGTATATGAATAACATGATGTTTTTCAATGGCAAAAATCAATGAATATTGTAAAAGCACAAACAGTAATTTCTCCGCATTGCAAGGTGCAATTCTGAAATTTTTTGCTTTTTCCTGCTCCTCTTAGCATGATAAAGAAGATTCAAAGAGAGTGAGATGCCAGCTCCTTTCATTCAGTCAGTAGCTTCAATCATTTCTGGACGTTTTTCAATGGCAAAAATCAATGAATATTGTAAATGCACAAACAGTAATTTCTCCGCATTGCAAGGTGCAATTCTGAAATTTTTTGCTTTTTCCTGCTCCTCTTAGCATGATAAAGAAGATTCAAAGAGAGTGAGATGCCAGCTCCTTTCATTCAGTCAGTAGCTTCAATCATTTCTGGTATATGAATAACATGATGTTTTTCAATGGCAAAAATCAATGAATATTGTAAATGCACAAACAGTAATTTCTCCACATTGCAAGGTGCAATTCTGAAATTTTTTGCTTTTTCCTGCTCCTCTTAGCATGATAAAGAAGATTCAAAGAGAGTGAGATGACAGCTCCTTTCATTCAGTCAGTAGCTTCAATCATTTCTGGACGTTTTTCAATGGCAAAAATCAATGAATATTGTAAATGCACAAACAGTAATTTCTCCGCATTGCAAGGTGCAATTCTGAAATTTTTTGCTTTTTCCTGCTCCTCTTAGCATGATAAAGAAGATTCAAAGAGAGCGAGATGCCAGCTCCTTTCATTCAGTCAGTAGCTTCAATCATTTCTGGTATATGAATAACATGATGTTTTTCAATGGCAAAAATCAATGAATATTGTAAATGCACAAACAGTAATTTCTCCGCATTGCAAGGTGCAATTCTGAAATTTTTTGCTTTTTCCTGCTCCTCTTAGCATGATAAAGAAGATTCAAAGAGAGTGAGATGCCAGCTCCTTTCATTCAGTCAGTAGCTTCAATCATTTCTGGACGTTTTTCAATGGCAAAAATCAATGAATATTGTAAATGCACAAACAGTAATTTCTCCGCATTGCAAGGTGCAATTCTGAAATTTTTTGCTTTTTCCTGCTCCTCTTAGCATGATAAAGAAGATTCAAAGAGAGTGAGATGCCAGCTCCTTTCATTCAGTCAGTAGCTTCAAACATTTCTGGTATATGAATAACATGATGTTTTTCAATGGCAAAAATCAATGAATATTGTAAATGCACAAAGAGTAATTTCTCCGCATTGCAAGGTGCAATTCTGAAATTTTTTGCTTTTTCCTGCTCCTCTTAGCATGATAAAGAAGATTCAAAGAGAGTGAGATGCCAGCTCCTTTCATTCAGTCAGTAGCTTCAATCATTTCTGGTATATGAATAACATGATGTTTTTCAATGGCAAAAATCAATGAATATTGTAAATGCACAAACAGTAATTTCTCCACATTGTAAGGTGCAATTCTGAAATTTTTTGCTTTTTCCTGCTCCTCTTAGCATGATAAAGAAGATTCAAAGAGAGTGAGATGCCAGCTCCTTTCATTCAGTCAGTAGCTTCAATCATTTCTGGACGTTTTTCAATGGCAAAAATCAATGAATATTGTAAATGCACAAACAGTAATTTCTCCGCATTGCAAGGTGCAATTCTGAAATTTTTTGCTTTTTCCTGCTCCTCTTAGCATGATAAAGAAGATTCAAAGAGAGTGAGATGCCAGCTCCTTTCATTCAGTCAGTAGCTACAAACATTTCTGGTATATGAATAACATGATGTTTTTCAATGGCAAAAATCAATGAATATTGTAAATGCACAAACAGTAATTTCTCCGCATTGCAAGGTGCAATTCTGAAATTTTTTGCTTTTTCCTGCTCCTCTTAGCATGATAAAGAAGATTCAAAGAGAGTGAGATGCCAGCTCCTTTCATTCAGTCAGTAGCTTCAATCATTTCTGGACGTTTTTCAATGGCAAAAATCAATGAATATTGTAAATGCACAAACAGTAATTTCTCCGCATTGCAAGGTGCAATTCTGAAATTTTTTGCTTTTTCCTGCTCCTCTTAGCATGATAAAGAAGATTCAAAGAGAGTGAGATGCCAGCTCCTTTCATTCAGTCAGTAGCTTCAATCATTTCTGGACGTTTTTCAATGGCAAAAATCAATGAATATTGTAAATGCACAAACAGTAATTTCTCCGCATTGCAAGGTGCAATTCTGAAATTTTTTGCTTTTTCCTGCTCCTCTTAGCATGACAAAGAAGATTCAAAGAGAGTAAGATGCCAGCTCCTTTCATTGAGTCAGTAGCTTCAATCATTTCTGGTATATGAATAACATGATGTTTTTCAATGGCAAAAATCAATGAATATTGTAAATGCACAAACAGTAATTTCTCCGCATTGCAAGGTGCAATTCTGAAATTTTTTGCTTTTTCCTGCTCCTCTTAGCATGATAAAGAAGATTCAAAGAGAGTGAGATGCCAGCTCCTTTCATTCAGTCAGTAGCTTCAATAATTTCTGGACGTTTTTCAATGGCAAAAATCAATGAATATTGTAAATGCACAAACAGTAATTTCTCCGCATTGCAAGGTGCAATTCTGAAATTTTTTGCTTTTTCCTGCTCCTCTTAGCATGATAAAGAAGATTCAAAGAGAGTGAGATGCCAGCTCCTTTCATTCAGTCAGTAGCTTCAATCATTTCTGGACGTTTTTCAATGGCAAAAATCAATGAATATTGTAAATGCACAAACAGTAATTTCTCCGCATTGCAAGGTGCAATTCTGAAATTTTTTGCTTTTTCCTGCTCCTCTTAGCATGATAAAGAAGATTCAAAGAGAGTGAGATGCCAGCTCCTTTCATTCAGTCAGTAGCTTCAAACATTTCTGGTATATGAATAATATGATGTTTTTCAATGGCAAAAATCAATGAATATTGTAAAAGCACAAACAGTAATTTCTCCGCATTGCAAGGTGCAATTCTGAAATTTTTTGCTTTTTCCTGCTCCTCTTAGCATGATAAAGAAGATTCAAAGAGAGTGAGATGCCAGCTCCTTTCATTCAGTCAGTAGCTTCAATCATTTCTGGACGTTTTTCAATGGCAAAAATCAATGAATATTGTAAATGCACAAACAGTAATTTCTCCGCATTGCAAGGTGCAATTCTGAAATTTTTTGCTTTTTCCTGCTCCTCTTAGCATGATAAAGAAGATTCAAAGAGAGTGAGATGCCAGCTCCTTTCATTCAGTCAGTAGCTTCAATCATTTCTGGTATATGAATAACATGATGTTTTTCAATGGCAAAAATCAATGAATATTGTAAATGCACAAACAGTAATTTCTCCGCATTGCAAGTTGCAATTCTGAAATTTTTTGCTTTTTCCTGCTCCTCTTAGCATGATAAAGAAGATTCAAAGAGAGTGAGATGCCAGCTCCTTTCATTCAGTCAGTAGCTTCAATCATTTCTGGACGTTTGTCAATGGCAAAAATCAATGAATATTGTAAATGCACAAACAGTAATTTCTCCGCATTGCAAGGTGCAATTCTGAAATTTTTTGCTTTTTCCTGCTCCTCTAAGCATGATAAAGAAGATTCAAAGAGAGTGAGATGCCAGCTCCTTTCATTCAGTCAGTAGCTTCAATCATTTCTGGACGTTTTTCAATGGCAAAAATCAATGAATATTGTAAATGCACAAACAGTAATTTCTCCGCATTGCAAGGTGCAATTCTGAAATTTTTTGCTTTTTCCTGCTCCTCTTAGCATGATAAAGAAGATTCAAAGAGAGTGAGATGCCAGCTCCTTTCATTCAGTCAGTAGCTTCAAACATTTCTGGTATATGAATAACATGATGTTTTTCAATGGCAAAAATCAATGAATATTGTAAAAGCACAAACAGTAATTTCTCCGCATTGCAAGGTGCAATTCTGAAATTTTTTGCTTTTTCCTGCTCCTCTTAGCATGATAAAGAAGATTCAAAGAGAGTGAGATGCCAGCTCCTTTCATTCAGTCAGTAGCTTCAATCATTTCTGGACGTTTTTCAATGGCAAAAATCAATGAATATTGTAAATGCACAAACAGTAATTTCTCCGCATTGCAAGGTGCAATTCTGAAATTTTTTGCTTTTTCCTGCTCCTCTTAGCATGATAAAGAAGATTCAAAGAGAGTGAGATGCCAGCTCCTTTCATTCAGTCAGTAGCTTCAAACATTTCTGGTATATGAATAACATGATGTTTTTCAATGGCAAAAATCAATGAATATTGTAAAAGCACAAACAGTAATTTCTCCGCATTGCAAGGTGCAATTCTGAAATTTTTTGCTTTTTCCTGCTCCTCTTAGCATGATAAAGAAGATTCAAAGAGAGTGAGATGCCAGCTCCTTTCATTCAGTCAGTAGCTTCAATCATTTCTGGACGTTTTTCAATGGCAAAAATCAATGAATATTGTAAATGCACAAACAGTAATTTCTCCGCATTGCAAGGTGCAATTCTGAAATTTTTTGCTTTTTCCTGCTCCTCTTAGCATGATAAAGAAGATTCAAAGAGAGTGAGATGCCAGCTCCTTTCATTCAGTCAGTAGCTTCAAACATTTCTGGTATATGAATAACATGATGTTTTTCAATGGCAAAAATCAATGAATATTGTAAAAGCACAAACAGTAATTTCTCCGCATTGCAAGGTGCAATTCTGAAATTTTTTGCTTTTTCCTGCTCCTCTTAGCATGATAAAGAAGATTCAAAGAGAGTGAGATGCCAGCTCCTTTCATTCAGTCAGTAGCTTCAATCATTTCTGGACATTTTTCAATGGCAAAAATCAATGAATATTGTAAATGCACAAACAGTAATTTCTCCGCATTGCAAGGTGCAATTCTGAAATTTTTTGCTTTTTCCTGCTCCTCTTAGCATGATAAAGAAGATTCAAAGAGAGTGAGATGCCAGCTCCTTTCATTCAGTCAGTAGCTTCAATCATTTCTGGTATATGAATAACATGATGTTTTTCAATGGCAAAAATCAATGAATATTGTAAATGCACAAACAGTAATTTCTCCGCATTGCAAGTTGCAATTCTGAAATTTTTTGCTTTTTCCTGCTCCTCTTAGCATGATAAAGAAGATTCAAAGAGAGTGAGATGCCAGCTCCTTTCATTCAGTCAGTAGCTTCAATCATTTCTGGACGTTTTTCAATGGCAAAAATCAATGAATATTGTAAATGCACAAACAGTAATTTCTCCGCATTGCAAGGTGCAATTCTGAAATTTTTTGCTTTTTCCTGCTCCTCTTAGCATGATAAAGAAGATTCAAAGAGAGTGAGATGCCAGCTCCTTTCATTCAGTCAGTAGCTTCAATCATTTCTGGACGTTTTTCAATGGCAAAAATCAATGAATATTGTAAATGCACAAACAGTAATTTCTCCGCATTGCAAGGTGCAATTCTGAAATTTTTTGCTTTTTCCTGCTCCTCTTAGCATGATAAAGAAGATTCAAAGAGAGTGAGATGCCAGCTCCTTTCATTCAGTCAGTAGCTTCAAACATTTCTGGTATATGAATAACATGATGTTTTTCAATGGCAAAAATCAATGAATATTGTAAAAGCACAAACAGTAATTTCTCCGCATTGCAAGGTGCAATTCTGAAATTTTTTGCTTTTTCCTGCTCCTCTTAGCATGATAAAGAAGATTCAAAGAGAGTGAGATGCCAGCTCCTTTCATTCAGTCAGTAGCTTCAATCATTTCTGGACGTTTTTCAATGGCAAAAATCAATGAATATTGTAAATGCACAAACAGTAATTTCTCCGCATTGCAAGGTGCAATTCTGAAATTTTTTGCTTTTTCCTGCTCCTCTTAGCATGATAAAGAAGATTCAAAGAGAGTGAGATGCCAGCTCCTTTCATTCAGTCAGTAGCTTCAATCATTTCTGGTATATGAATAACATGATGTTTTTCAATGGCAAAAATCAATGAATATTGTAAATGCACAAACAGTAATTTCTCCACATTGCAAGGTGCAATTCTGAAATTTTTTGCTTTTTCCTGCTCCTCTTAGCATGATAAAGAAGATTCAAAGAGAGTGAGATGACAGCTCCTTTCATTCAGTCAGTAGCTTCAATCATTTCTGGACGTTTTTCAATGGCAAAAATCAATGAATATTGTAAATGCACAAACAGTAATTTCTCCGCATTGCAAGGTGCAATTCTGAAATTTTTTGCTTTTTCCTGCTCCTCTTAGCATGATAAAGAAGATTCAAAGAGAGCGAGATGCCAGCTCCTTTCATTCAGTCAGTAGCTTCAATCATTTCTGGTATATGAATAACATGATGTTTTTCAATGGCAAAAATCAATGAATATTGTAAATGCACAAACAGTAATTTCTCCGCATTGCAAGGTGCAATTCTGAAATTTTTTGCTTTTTCCTGCTCCTCTTAGCATGATAAAGAAGATTCAAAGAGAGTGAGATGCCAGCTCCTTTCATTCAGTCAGTAGCTTCAATCATTTCTGGACGTTTTTCAATGGCAAAAATCAATGAATATTGTAAATGCACAAACAGTAATTTCTCCGCATTGCAAGGTGCAATTCTGAAATTTTTTGCTTTTTCCTGCTCCTCTTAGCATGATAAAGAAGATTCAAAGAGAGTGAGATGCCAGCTCCTTTCATTCAGTCAGTAGCTTCAAACATTTCTGGTATATGAATAACATGATGTTTTTCAATGGCAAAAATCAATGAATATTGTAAATGCACAAAGAGTAATTTCTCCGCATTGCAAGGTGCAATTCTGAAATTTTTTGCTTTTTCCTGCTCCTCTTAGCATGATAAAGAAGATTCAAAGAGAGTGAGATGCCAGCTCCTTTCATTCAGTCAGTAGCTTCAATCATTTCTGGTATATGAATAACATGATGTTTTTCAATGGCAAAAATCAATGAATATTGTAAATGCACAAACAGTAATTTCTCCACATTGTAAGGTGCAATTCTGAAATTTTTTGCTTTTTCCTGCTCCTCTTAGCATGATAAAGAAGATTCAAAGAGAGTGAGATGCCAGCTCCTTTCATTCAGTCAGTAGCTTCAATCATTTCTGGACGTTTTTCAATGGCAAAAATCAATGAATATTGTAAATGCACAAACAGTAATTTCTCCGCATTGCAAGGTGCAATTCTGAAATTTTTTGCTTTTTCCTGCTCCTCTTAGCATGATAAAGAAGATTCAAAGAGAGTGAGATGCCAGCTCCTTTCATTCAGTCAGTAGCTACAAACATTTCTGGTATATGAATAACATGATGTTTTTCAATGGCAAAAATCAATGAATATTGTAAATGCACAAACAGTAATTTCTCCGCATTGCAAGGTGCAATTCTGAAATTTTTTGCTTTTTCCTGCTCCTCTTAGCATGATAAAGAAGATTCAAAGAGAGTGAGATGCCAGCTCCTTTCATTCAGTCAGTAGCTTCAATCATTTCTGGACGTTTTTCAATGGCAAAAATCAATGAATATTGTAAATGCACAAACAGTAATTTCTCCGCATTGCAAGGTGCAATTCTGAAATTTTTTGCTTTTTCCTGCTCCTCTTAGCATGATAAAGAAGATTCAAAGAGAGTGAGATGCCAGCTCCTTTCATTCAGTCAGTAGCTTCAATCATTTCTGGACGTTTTTCAATGGCAAAAATCAATGAATATTGTAAATGCACAAACAGTAATTTCTCCGCATTGCAAGGTGCAATTCTGAAATTTTTTGCTTTTTCCTGCTCCTCTTAGCATGACAAAGAAGATTCAAAGAGAGTAAGATGCCAGCTCCTTTCATTGAGTCAGTAGCTTCAATCATTTCTGGTATATGAATAACATGATGTTTTTCAATGGCAAAAATCAATGAATATTGTAAATGCACAAACAGTAATTTCTCCGCATTGCAAGGTGCAATTCTGAAATTTTTTGCTTTTTCCTGCTCCTCTTAGCATGATAAAGAAGATTCAAAGAGAGTGAGATGCCAGCTCCTTTCATTCAGTCAGTAGCTTCAATAATTTCTGGACGTTTTTCAATGGCAAAAATCAATGAATATTGTAAATGCACAAACAGTAATTTCTCCGCATTGCAAGGTGCAATTCTGAAATTTTTTGCTTTTTCCTGCTCCTCTTAGCATGATAAAGAAGATTCAAAGAGAGTGAGATGCCAGCTCCTTTCATTCAGTCAGTAGCTTCAATCATTTCTGGACGTTTTTCAATGGCAAAAATCAATGAATATTGTAAATGCACAAACAGTAATTTCTCCGCATTGCAAGGTGCAATTCTGAAATTTTTTGCTTTTTCCTGCTCCTCTTAGCATGATAAAGAAGATTCAAAGAGAGTGAGATGCCAGCTCCTTTCATTCAGTCAGTAGCTTCAAACATTTCTGGTATATGAATAATATGATGTTTTTCAATGGCAAAAATCAATGAATATTGTAAAAGCACAAACAGTAATTTCTCCGCATTGCAAGGTGCAATTCTGAAATTTTTTGCTTTTTCCTGCTCCTCTTAGCATGATAAAGAAGATTCAAAGAGAGTGAGATGCCAGCTCCTTTCATTCAGTCAGTAGCTTCAATCATTTCTGGACGTTTTTCAATGGCAAAAATCAATGAATATTGTAAATGCACAAACAGTAATTTCTCCGCATTGCAAGGTGCAATTCTGAAATTTTTTGCTTTTTCCTGCTCCTCTTAGCATGATAAAGAAGATTCAAAGAGAGTGAGATGCCAGCTCCTTTCATTCAGTCAGTAGCTTCAATCATTTCTGGTATATGAATAACATGATGTTTTTCAATGGCAAAAATCAATGAATATTGTAAATGCACAAACAGTAATTTCTCCGCATTGCAAGTTGCAATTCTGAAATTTTTTGCTTTTTCCTGCTCCTCTTAGCATGATAAAGAAGATTCAAAGAGAGTGAGATGCCAGCTCCTTTCATTCAGTCAGTAGCTTCAATCATTTCTGGACGTTTGTCAATGGCAAAAATCAATGAATATTGTAAATGCACAAACAGTAATTTCTCCGCATTGCAAGGTGCAATTCTGAAATTTTTTGCTTTTTCCTGCTCCTCTAAGCATGATAAAGAAGATTCAAAGAGAGTGAGATGCCAGCTCCTTTCATTCAGTCAGTAGCTTCAATCATTTCTGGACGTTTTTCAATGGCAAAAATCAATGAATATTGTAAATGCACAAACAGTAATTTCTCCGCATTGCAAGGTGCAATTCTGAAATTTTTTGCTTTTTCCTGCTCCTCTTAGCATGATAAAGAAGATTCAAAGAGAGTGAGATGCCAGCTCCTTTCATTCAGTCAGTAGCTTCAAACATTTCTGGTATATGAATAACATGATGTTTTTCAATGGCAAAAATCAATGAATATTGTAAAAGCACAAACAGTAATTTCTCCGCATTGCAAGGTGCAATTCTGAAATTTTTTGCTTTTTCCTGCTCCTCTTAGCATGATAAAGAAGATTCAAAGAGAGTGAGATGCCAGCTCCTTTCATTCAGTCAGTAGCTTCAATCATTTCTGGACGTTTTTCAATGGCAAAAATCAATGAATATTGTAAATGCACAAACAGTAATTTCTCCGCATTGCAAGGTGCAATTCTGAAATTTTTTGCTTTTTCCTGCTCCTCTTAGCATGATAAAGAAGATTCAAAGAGAGTGAGATGCCAGCTCCTTTCATTCAGTCAGTAGCTTCAAACATTTCTGGTATATGAATAACATGATGTTTTTCAATGGCAAAAATCAATGAATATTGTAAAAGCACAAACAGTAATTTCTCCGCATTGCAAGGTGCAATTCTGAAATTTTTTTCTTTTTCCTGCTCCTCTTAGCATGATAAAGAAGATTCAAAGAGAGTGAGATGCCAGCTCCTTTCATTCAGTCAGTAGCTTCAATCATTTCTGGACATTTTTCAATGGCAAAAATCAATGAATATTGTAAATGCACAAACAGTAATTTCTCCGCATTGCAAGGTGCAATTCTGAAATTTTTTGCTTTTTCCTGCTCCTCTTAGCATGATAAAGAAGATTCAAAGAGAGTGAGATGCCAGCTCCTTTCATTCAGTCAGTAGCTTCAATCATTTCTGGTATATGAATAACATGATGTTTTTCAATGGCAAAAATCAATGAATATTGTAAATGCACAAACAGTAATTTCTCCGCATTGCAAGTTGCAATTCTGAAATTTTTTGCTTTTTCCTGCTCCTCT
Organism: Phyllobates terribilis; assembly: GCF_046119375.1. Taxonomy (NCBI): domain Eukaryota; kingdom Metazoa; phylum Chordata; class Amphibia; order Anura; family Dendrobatidae; genus Phyllobates; species Phyllobates terribilis. The sequence goes on along the minus strand of NW_027368720.1, from coordinate 32,764 downwards.
TAGCATGATAAAGAAGATTCAAAGAGAGTGAGATGCCAGCTCCTTTCATTCAGTCAGTAGCTTCAATCATTTCTGGACGTTTTTCAATGGCAAAAATCAATGAATATTGTAAATGCACAAACAGTAATTTCTCCGCATTGCAAGGTGCAATTCTGAAATTTTTTGCTTTTTCCTGCTCCTTTTAGCATGATAAAGAAGATTCAAAGAGAGTGAGATGCCAGCTCCTTTCATTCAGTCAGTAGCTTCAATCATTTCTGGACGTTTTTCAATGGCAAAAATCAATGAATATTGTAAATGCACAAACAGTAATTTCTCCGCATTGCAAGGTGCAATTCTGAAATTTTTTGCTTTTTCCTGCTCCTCTTAGCATGATAAAGAAGATTCAAAGAGAGTGAGATGCCAGCTCCTTTCATTCAGTCAGTAGCTTCAAACATTTCTGGTATATGAATAACATGATGTTTTTCAATGGCAAAAATCAATGAATATTGTAAAAGCACAAACAGTAATTTCTCCGCATTGCAAGGTGCATTTCTGAAATTTTTTGCTTTTTCCTGCTCCTCTTAGCATGATAAAGAAGATTCAAAGAGAGTGAGATGCCAGCTCCTTTCATTCAGTCAGTAGCTTCAATCATTTCTGGACGTTTTTCAATGGCAAAAATCAATGAATATTGTAAATGCACAAACAGTAATTTCTCCGCATTGCAAGGTGCAATTCTGAAATTTTTTGCTTTTTCCTGCTCCTCTTAGCATGATAAAGAAGATTCAAAGAGAGTGAGATGCCAGCTCCTTTCATTCAGTCAGTAGCTTCAATCATTTCTGGTATATGAATAACATGATGTTTTTCAATGGCAAAAATCAATGAATATTGTAAATGCACAAACAGTAGTTTCTCCACATTGCAAGGTGCAATTCTGAAATTTTTTGCTTTTTCCTGCTCCTCTTAGCATGATAAAGAAGATTCAAAGAGAGTGAGATGACAGCTCCTTTCATTCAGTCAGTAGCTTCAATCATTTCTGGACGTTTTTCAATGGCAAAAATCAATGAATATTGTAAATGCACAAACAGTAATTTCTCCGCATTGCAAGGTGCAATTCTGAAATTTTTTGCTTTTTCCTGCTCCTCTTAGCATGATAAAGAAGATTCAAAGAGAGCGAGATGCCAGCTCCTTTCATTCAGTCAGTAGCTTCAATCATTTCTGGTATATGAATAACATGATGTTTTTCAATGGCAAAAATCAATGAATATTGTAAATGCACAAACAGTAATTTCTCCGCATTGCAAGGTGCAATTCTGAAATTTTTTGCTTTTTCCTGCTCCTCTTAGCATGATAAAGAAGATTCAAAGAGAGTGAGATGCCAGCTCCTTTCATTCAGTCAGTAGCTTCAATCATTTCTGGACGTTTTTCAATGGCAAAAATCAATGAATATTGTAAATGCACAAACAGTAATTTCTCCGCATTGCAAGGTGCAATTCTGAAATTTTTTGCTTTTTCCTGCTCCTCTTAGCATGATAAAGAAGATTCAAAGAGAGTGAGATGCCAGCTCCTTTCATTCAGTCAGTAGCTTCAAACATTTCTGGTATATGAATAACATGATGTTTTTCAATGGCAAAAATCAATGAATATTGTAAATGCACAAAGAGTAATTTCTCCGCATTGCAAGGTGCAATTCTGAAATTTTTTGCTTTTTCCTGCTCCTCTTAGCATGATAAAGAAGATTCAAAGAGAGTGAGATGCCAGCTCCTTTCATTCAGTCAGTAGCTTCAATCATTTCTGGACGTTTTTCAATGGCAAAAATCAATGAATATTGTAAATGCACAAACAGTAATTTCTCCGCATTGCAAGGTGCAATTCTGAAATTTTTTGCTTTTTCCTGCTCCTCTTAGCATGATAAAGAAGATTCAAAGAGAGTGAGATGCCAGCTCCTTTCATTCAGTCAGTAGCTTCAATCATTTCTGGACGTTTTTCAATGGCAAAAATCAATGAATATTGTAAATGCACAAACAGTAATTTCTCCGCATTGCAAGGTGCAATTCTGAAATTTTTTGCTTTTTCCTGCTCCTCTTAGCATGATAAAGAAGATTCAAAGAGAGTGAGATGCCAGCTCCTTTCATTCAGTCAGTAGCTACAAACATTTCTGGTATATGAATAACATGATGTTTTTCAATGGCAAAAATCAATGAATATTGTAAATGCACAAACAGTAATTTCTCCGCATTGCAAGGTGCAATTCTGAAATTTTTTGCTTTTTCCTGCTCCTCTTAGCATGATAAAGAAGATTCAAAGAGAGTGAGATGCCAGCTCCTTTCATTCAGTCAGTAGCTTCAATCATTTCTGGACGTTTTTCAATGGCAAAAATCAATGAATATTGTAAATGCACAAACAGTAATTTCTCCGCATTGCAAGGTGCAATTCTGAAATTTTTTGCTTTTTCCTGCTCCTCTTAGCATGATAAAGAAGATTCAAAGAGAGTGAGATGCCAGCTCCTTTCATTCAGTCAGTAGCTTCAATCATTTCTGGACGTTTTTCAATGGCAAAAATCAATGAATATTGTAAATGCACAAACAGTAATTTCTCCGCATTGCAAGGTGCAATTCTGAAATTTTTTGCTTTTTCCTGCTCCTCTTAGCATGACAAAGAAGATTCAAAGAGAGTAAGATGCCAGCTCCTTTCATTCAGTCAGTAGCTTCAATCATTTCTGGTATATGAATAACATGATGTTTTTCAATGGCAAAAATCAATGAATATTGTAAATGCACAAACAGTAATTTCTCCGCATTGCAAGGTGCAATTCTGAAATTTTTTGCTTTTTCCTGCTCCTCTTAGCATGATAAAGAAGATTCAAAGAGAGTGAGATGCCAGCTCCTTTCATTCAGTCAGTAGCTTCAATCATTTCTGGACGTTTTTCAATGGCAAAAATCAATGAATATTGTAAATGCACAAACAGTAATTTCTCCGCATTGCAAGGTGCAATTCTGAAATTTTTTGCTTTTTCCTGCTCCTCTTAGCATGATAAAGAAGATTCAAAGAGAGTGAGATGCCAGCTCCTTTCATTCAGTCAGTAGCTTCAATCATTTCTGGACGTTTTTCAATGGCAAAAATCAATGAATATTGTAAATGCACAAACAGTAATTTCTCCGCATTGCAAGGTGCAATTCTGAAATTTTTTGCTTTTTCCTGCTCCTCTTAGCATGATAAAGAAGATTCAAAGAGAGTGAGATGCCAGCTCCTTTCATTCAGTCAGTAGCTTCAAACATTTCTGGTATATGAATAACATGATGTTTTTCAATGGCAAAAATCAATGAATATTGTAAAAGCACAAACAGTAATTTCTCCGCATTGCAAGGTGCAATTCTGACATTTTTTGCTTTTTCCTGCTCCTCTTAGCATGATAAAGAAGATTCAAAGAGAGTGAGATGCCAGCTCCTTTCATTCAGTCAGTAGCTTCAATCATTTCTGGACGTTTTTCAATGGCAAAAATCAATGAATATTGTAAATGCACAAACAGTAATTTCTCCGCATTGCAAGGTGCAATTCTGAAATTTTTTGCTTTTTCCTGCTCCTCTTAGCATGATAAAGAAGATTCAAAGAGAGTGAGATGCCAGCTCCTTTCATTCAGTCAGTAGCTTCAATCATTTCTGGTATATGAATAACATGATGTTTTTCAATGGCAAAAATCAATGAATATTGTAAATGCACAAACAGTAATTTCTCCGCATTGCAAGTTGCAATTCTGAAATTTTTTGCTTTTTCCTGCTCCTCTTAGCATGATAAAGAAGATTCAAAGAGAGTGAGATGCCAGCTCCTTTCATTCAGTCAGTAGCTTCAATCATTTCTGGACGTTTTTCAATGGCAAAAATCAATGAATATTGTAAATGCACAAACAGTAATTTCTCCGCATTGCAAGGTGCAATTCTGAAATTTTTTGCTTTTTCCTGCTCCTCTTAGCATGATAAAGAAGATTCAAAGAGAGTGAGATGCCAGCTCCTTTCATTCAGTCAGTAGCTTCAATCATTTCTGGACGTTTTTCAATGGCAAAAATCAATGAATATTGTAAATGCACAAACAGTAATTTCTCCGCATTGCAAGGTGCAATTCTGAAATTTTTTGCTTTTTCCTGCTCCTCTTAGCATGATAAAGAAGATTCAAAGAGAGTGAGATGCCAGCTCCTTTCATTCAGTCAGTAGCTTCAAACATTTCTGGTATATGAATAACATGATGTTTTTCAATGGCAAAAATCAATGAATATTGTAAAAGCACAAACAGTAATTTCTCCGCATTGCAAGGTGCAATTCTGAAATTTTTTGCTTTTTCCTGCTCCTCTTAGCATGATAAAGAAGATTCAAAGAGAGTGAGATGCCAGCTCCTTTCATTCAGTCAGTAGCTTCAATCATTTCTGGACGTTTTTCAATGGCAAAAATCAATGAATATTGTAAATGCACAAACAGTAATTTCTCCGCATTGCAAGGTGCAATTCTGAAATTTTTTGCTTTTTCCTGCTCCTCTTAGCATGATAAAGAAGATTCAAAGAGAGTGAGATGCCAGCTCCTTTCATTCAGTCAGTAGCTTCAATCATTTCTGGTATATGAATAACATGATGTTTTTCAATGGCAAAAATCAATGAATATTGTAAATGCACAAACAGTAATTTCTCCACATTGCAAGGTGCAATTCTGAAATTTTTTGCTTTTTCCTGCTCCTCTTAGCATGATAAAGAAGATTCAAAGAGAGTGAGATGCCAGCTCCTTTCATTCAGTCAGTAGCTTCAATCATTTCTGGACGTTTTTCAATGGCAAAAATCAATGAATATTGTAAATGCACAAACAGTAATTTCTCCGCATTGCAAGGTGCAATTCTGAAATTTTTTGCTTTTTCCTGCTCCTCTTAGCATGATAAAGAAGATTCAAAGAGAGCGAGATGCCAGCTCCTTTCATTCAGTCAGTAGCTTCAATCATTTCTGGTATATGAATAACATGATGTTTTTCAATGGCAAAAATCAATGAATATTGTAAATGCACAAACAGTAATTTCTCCGCATTGCAAGGTGCAATTCTGAAATTTTTTGCTTTTTCCTGCTCCTCTTAGCATGATAAAGAAGATTCAAAGAGAGTGAGATGCCAGCTCCTTTCATTCAGTCAGTAGCTTCAATCATTTCTGGACGTTTTTCAATGGCAAAAATCAATGAATATTGTAAATGCACAAACAGTAATTTCTCCGCATTGCAAGGTGCAATTCTGAAATTTTTTGCTTTTTCCTGCTCCTCTTAGCATGATAAAGAAGATTCAAAGAGAGTGAGATGCCAGCTCCTTTCATTCAGTCAGTAGCTTCAAACATTTCTGGTATATGAATAACATGATGTTTTTCAATGGCAAAAATCAATGAATATTGTAAATGCACAAACAGTAATTTCTCCGCATTGCAAGGTGCAATTCTGAAATTTTTTGCTTTTTCCTGCTCCTCTTAGCATGATAAAGAAGATTCAAAGAGAGTGAGATGCCAGCTCCTTTCATTCAGTCAGTAGCTTCAATCATTTCTGGACGTTTTTCAATGGCAAAAATCAATGAATATTGTAAATGCACAAACAGTAATTTCTCCGCATTGCAAGGTGCAATTCTGAAATTTTTTGCTTTTTCCTGCTCCTCTTAGCATGATAAAGAAGATTCAAAGAGAGTGAGATGCCAGCTCCTTTCATTCAGTCAGTAGCTTCAATCATTTCTGGACGTTTTTCAATGGCAAAAATCAATGAATATTGTAAATGCACAAACAGTAATTTCTCCGCATTGCAAGGTGCAATTCTGAAATTTTTTGCTTTTTCCTGCTCCTCTTAGCATGATAAAGAAGATTCAAAGAGAGTGAGATGCCAGCTCCTTTCATTCAGTCAGTAGCTTCAATCATTTCTGGTATATGAATAACATGATGTTTTTCAATGGCAAAAATCAATGAATATTGTAAATGCACAAACAGTAATTTCTCCGCATTGCAAGGTGCAATTCTGAAATTTTTTGCTTTTTCCTGCTCCTCTTAGCATGATAAAGAAGATTCAAAGAGAGTGAGATGCCAGCTCCTTTCATTCAGTCAGCAGCTTCAATCATTTCTGGACATTTTTCAATGGCAAAAATCAATGAATATTGTAAATGCACAAACAGTAATTTCTCCGCATTGCAAGGTGCAATTCTGAAATTTTTTGCTTTTTCCTGCTCCTCTTAGCATGATAAAGAAGATTCAAAGAGAGTGAGATGCCAGCTCCTTTCATTCAGTTAGTAGCTTCAAACATTTCTGGTATATGAATAACATGATGTTTTTCAATGGCAAAAATCAATGAATATTGTAAAAGCACAAACAGTAATTTCTCCGCATTGCAAGGTGCAATTCTGAAATTTTTTGCTTTTTCCTGCTCCTCTTAGCATGATAAAGAAGATTCAAAGAGAGTGAGATGCCAGCTCCTTTCATTCAGTCAGTAGCTTCAATCATTTCTGGACGTTTTTCAATGGCAAAAATCAATGAATATTGTAAATGCACAAACAGTAATTTCTCCGCATTGCAAGGTGCAATTCTGAAATTTATTGCTTTTTCCTGCTCCTCTTAGCATGATAAAGAAGATTCAAAGAGAGTGAGATGCCAGCTCCTTTCATTCAGTCAGTAGCTTCAATCATTTCTGGTATATGAATAACATGATGTTTTTCAATGGCAAAAATCAATGAATATTGTAAATGCACAAACAGTAATTTCTCCGCATTGCAAGTTGCAATTCTGAAATTTTTTGCTTTTTCCTGCTCCTCTTAGCATGATAAAGAAGATTCAAAGAGAGTGAGATGCCAGCTCCTTTCATTCAGTCAGTAGCTTCAATTATTTCTGGACGTTTTTCAATGGCAAAAATCAATGAATATTGTAAATGCACAAACTGTAATTTCTCCGCATTGCAAGGTGCAATTCTGAAATTTTTTGCTTTTTCCTGCTCCTCTTAGCATGATAAAGAAGATTCAAAGAGAGTGAGATGCCAGCTCCTTTCATTCAGTCAGTTGCTTCAATCATTTCTGGACGTTTTTCAATGGCAAAAATCAATGAATATTGTAAATGCACAAACAGTAATTTCTCCGCATTGCAAGGTGCAATTCTGAAATTTTTTGCTTTTTCCTGCTCCTCTTAGCATGATAAAGAAGATTCAAAGAGAGTGAGATGCCAGCTCCTTTCATTCAGTCAGTAGCTTCAATCATTTCTGGTATATGAATAACATGATGTTTTTCAATGGCAAAAATCAATGAATATTGTAAATGCACAAACAGTAATTTCTCCGCATTGCAAGGTGCAATTCTGAAATTTTTGGCTTTTTCCTGCTCCTCTTAGCATGATAAAGAAGATTCAAAGAGAGTGAGATGCCAGCTCCTTTCATTCAGTCAGTAGCTTCAATCATTTCTGGATGTTTTTCAATGGCAAAAATCAATGAATATTGTAAATGCACAAACAGTAATTTCTCCGCATTGCAAGGTGCAATTCTGAAATTTCTTGCATTTTCCTGCTCCTCTTAGCATGATAAAGAAGATTCAAAGAGAGTGAGATGCCAGCTCCTTTCATTCAGTCAGTAGCTTCAATCATTTCTGGACGTTTTTCAATGGCAAAAATCAATGAATATTGTAAATGCACAAACAGTAATTTCTCCGCATTGCAAGGTGCAATTCTGAAATTTTTTGCTTTTTCCTGCTCCTCTTAGCATGATAAAGAAGATTCAAAGAGAGTGAGATGCCAGCTCCTTTCATTCAGTCAGTAGCTTCAAACATTTCTGGTATATGAATAACATGATGTTTTTCAATGGCAAAAATCAATGAATATTGTAAATGCACAAACAGTAATTTCTCCGCATTGCAAGGTGCAATTCTGAAATTTTTTGCTTTTTCCTGCTCCTCTTAGCATGATAAAGAAGATTCAAAGAGAGTGAGATGCCAGCTCCTTTCATTCAGTCAGTAGCTTCAATCATTTCTGGACGTTTTTCAATGGCAAAAATCAATGAATATTGTAAATGCACAAACAGTAATTTCTCCGCATTGCAAGGTGCAATTCTGAAATTTTTTGCTTTTTCCTGCTCCTCTTAGCATGATAAAGAAGATTCAAAGAGAGTGAGATGCCAGCTTCTTTCATTCAGTCAGTAGCTTCAAACATTTCTGGGATATGAATAACATGATGTTTTTCAATGGCAAAAATTAATGAATATTGTAAATGCACAAACAGTAATTTCTCCCCATTGCAAGGTGCAATTCTGAAATTTTTTGCTTTTTCCTGCTCCTCTTAGCATGATAAAGAAGATTCAAAGAGAGTGAGATGCCAGCTCCTTTCATTCAGTCAGTAGCTTCAATCATTTCTGGACGTTTTTCAATGGCAAAAATCAATGAATATTGTAAATGCACAAATAGTAATTTCTCCGCATTGCAAGGTGCAATTCTGAAATTTTTTGCTTTTTCCTGCTCCTCTTAGCATGATAAAGAAGATTCAAAGAGAGTGAGATGCCAGCTCCTTTCATTCAGTCAGTAGCTTCAATCATTTCTGGTATATGAATAACATGATGTTTTTCAATGGCAAAAATCAATGAATATTGTAAATGCACAAACAGTAATTTCTCCGCATTGCAAGTTGCAATTCTGAAATTTTTTGCTTTTTCCTGCTCCTCTTAGCATGATAAAGAAGGTTCAAAGAGAGTGAGATGCCAGCTCCTTTCATTCAGTCAGTAGCTTCAATCATTTCTGGACGTTTTTCAATGGCAAAAATCAATGAATATTGTAAATGCACAAACAGTAATTTCTCCGCATTGCAAGGTGCAATTCTGAAATTTTTTGCTTTTTCCTGCTCCTCTTAGCATGATAAAGAAGATTCAAAGAGAGTGAGATGCCAGCTCCTTTCATTCAGTCAGTAGCTTCAATCATTTCTGGACGTTTTTCAATGGCAAAAATCAATGAATATTGTAAATGCACAAACAGTAATTTCTCCGCATTGCAAGGTGCAATTCTGAAATTTTTTGCTTTTTCCTGCTCCTCTTAGCATGATAAAGAAGATTCAAAGAGAGTGAGATGCCAGCTCCTTTCATTCAGTCAGTAGCTTCAAACATTTCTGGTATATGAATAACATGATGTTTTTCAATGGCAAAAATCAATGAATATTGTAAAAGCACAAACAGTAATTTCTCCGCATTGCAAGGTGCAATTCTGAAATTTTTTGCTTTTTCCTGCTCCTCTTAGCATGATAAAGAAGATTCAAAGAGAGTGAGATGCCAGCTCCTTTCATTCAGTCAGTAGCTTCAATCATTTCTGGACGTTTTTCAATGGCAAAAATCAATGAATATTGTAAATGCACAAACAGTAATTTCTCCGCATTGCAAGGTGCAATTCTGAAATTTTTTGCTTTTTCCTGCTCCTCTTAGCATGATAAAGAAGATTCAAAGAGAGTGAGATGCCAGCTCCTTTCATTCAGTCAGTAGCTTCAATCATTTCTGGTATATGAATAACATGATGTTTTTCAATGGCAAAAATCAATGAATATTGTAAATGCACAAACAGTAATTTCTCCGCATTGCAAGGTGCAATTCTGAAATTTTTTGCTTTTTCCTGCTCCTCTTAGCATGATAAAGAAGATTCAAAGAGAGTGAGATGCCAGCTCCTTTCATTCAGTCAGTAGCTTCAAACATTTCTGGTATATGAATAACATGATGTTTTTCAATGGCAAAAATCAATGAATATTGTAAAAGCACAAACAGTAATTTCTCCGCATTGCAAGGTGCAATTCTGAAATTTTTTGCTTTTTCCTGCTCCTCTTAGCATGATAAAGAAGATTCAAAGAGAGTGAGATGCCAGCTCCTTTCATTCAGTCAGTAGCTTCAATCATTTCTGGACGTTTTTCAATGGCAAAAATCAATGAATATTGTAAATGCACAAACAGTAATTTCTCCGCATTGCAAGGTGCAATTCTGAAATTTTTTGCTTTTTCCTGCTCCTCTTAGCATGATAAAGAAGATTCAAAGAGAGTGAGATGCCAGCTCCTTTCATTCAGTCAGTAGCTTCAATCATTTCTGGTATATGAATAACATGATGTTTTTCAATGGCAAAAATCAATGAATATTGTAAATGCACAAACAGTAATTTCTCCGCATTGCAAGTTGCAATTCTGAAATTTTTTGCTTTTTCCTGCTCCTCTTAGCATGATAAAGAAGATTCAAAGAGAGTGAGATGCCAGCTCCTTTCATTCAGTCAGTAGCTTCAATTATTTCTGGACGTTTTTCAATGGCAAAAATCAATGAATATTGTAAATGCACAAACAGTAATTTCTCCGCATTGCAAGGTGCAATTCTGAAATTTTTTGCTTTTTCCTGCTCCTCTTAGCATGATAAAGAAGATTCAAAGAGAGTGAGATGCCAGCTCCTTTCATTCAGTCAGTTGCTTCAATCATTTCTGGACGTTTTTCAATGGCAAAAATCAATGAATATTGTAAATGCACAAACAGTAATTTCTCCGCATTGCAAGGTGCAATTCTGAAATTTTTTGCTTTTTCCTGCTCCTCTTAGCATGATAAAGAAGATTCAAAGAGAGTGAGATGCCAGCTCCTTTCATTCAGTCAGTAGCTTCAATCATTTCTGGACGTTTTTCAATGGCAAAAATCAATGAATATTGTAAATGCACAAACAGTAATTTCTCCGCATTGCAAGGTGCAATTCTGAAATTTTTTGCTTTTTCCTGCTCCTCTTTGCATGATAAAGAAGATTCAAAGAGAGTGAGATGCCAGCTCCTTTCATTCAGTCAGTAGCTTCAATCATTTCTGGTATATGAATAACATGATGTTTTTCAATGGCAAAAATCAATGAATATTGTAAATGCACAAACAGTAATTTCTCCGCATTGCAAGGTGCAATTCTGAAATTTTTGGCTTTTTCCTGCTCCTCTTAGCATGATAAAGAAGATTCAAAGAGAGTGAGATGCCAGCTCCTTTCATTCAGTCAGTAGCTTCAATCATTTCTGGATGTTTTTCAATGGCAAAAATCAATGAATATTGTAAATGCACAAACAGTAATTTCTCCGCATTGCAAGGTGCAATTCTGAAATTTCTTGCATTTTCCTGCTCCTCTTTGCATGATAAAGAAGATTCAAAGAGAGTGAGATGCCAGCTCCTTTCATTCAGTCAGTAGCTTCAATCATTTCTGGACGTTTTTCAATGGCAAAAATCAATGAATATTGTAAATGCACAAACAGTAATTTCTCCGCATTGCAAGGTGCAATTCTGAAATTTTTTGCTTTTTCCTGCTCCTCTTAGCATGATAAAGAAGATTCAAAGAGAGTGAGATGCCAGCTCCTTTCATTCAGTCAGTAGCTTCAAACATTTCTGGTATATGAATAACATGATGTTTTTCAATGGCAAAAATCAATGAATATTGTAAATGCACAAACAGTAATTTCTCCGCATTGCAAGGTGCAATTCTGAAATTTTTTGCTTTTTCCTGCTCCTCTTAGCATGATAAAGAAGATTCAAAGAGAGTGAGATGCCAGCTCCTTTCATTCAGTCAGTAGCTTCAATCATTTCTGGACGTTTTTCAATGGCAAAAATCAATGAATATTGTAAATGCACAAACAGTAATTTCTCCGCATTGCAAGGTGCAATTCTGAAATTTTTTGCTTTTTCCTGCTCCTCTTAGCATGATAAAGAAGATTCAAAGAGAGTGAGATGCCAGCTTCTTTCATTCAGTCAGTAGCTTCAAACATTTCTGGGATATGAATAACATGATGTTTTTCAATGGCAAAAATTAATGAATATTGTAAATGCACAAACAGTAATTTCTCCGCATTGCAAGGTGCAATTCTGAAATTTTTTGCTTTTTCCTGCTCCTCTTAGCATGATAAAGAAGATTCAAAGAGAGTGAGATGCCAGCTCCTTTCATTCAGTCAGTAGCTTCAATCATTTCTGGACGTTTTTCAATGGCAAAAATCAATGAATATTGTAAATGCACAAACAGTAATTTCTCCGCATTGCAAGGTGCAATTCTGAAATTTTTTGCTTTTTCCTGCTCCTCTTAGCATGATAAAGAAGATTCAAAGAGAGTGAGATGCCAGCTCCTTTCATTCAGTCAGTAGCTTCAATCATTTCTGGACGTTTTTCAATGGCAAAAATCAATGAATATTGTAAATGCACAAACAGTAATTTCTCCGCATTGCAAGGTGCAATTCTGAAATTTTTTGCTTTTTCCTGCTCCTCTTAGCATGATAAAGAAGATTCAAAGAGAGTGAGATGCCAGCTCCTTTCATTCAGTCAGTAGCTTCAATCATTTCTGGTATATGAATAACATGATGTTTTTCAATGGCAAAAATCAATGAATATTGTAAATGCACAAACAGTAATTTCTCCGCATTGCAAGTTGCAATTCTGAAATTTTTTGCTTTTTACTGCTCCTCTTAGCATGATAAAGAAGGTTCAAAGAGAGTGAGATGCCAGCTCCTTTCATTCAGTCAGTAGCTTCAATCATTTCTGGACGTTTTTCAATGGCAAAAATCAATGAATATTGTAAATGCACAAACAGTAATTTCTCCGCATTGCAAGGTGCAATTCTGAAATTTTTTGCTTTTTCCTGCTCCTCTTAGCATGATAAAGAAGATTCAAAGAGAGTGAGATGCCAGCTCCTTTCATTCAGTCAGTAGCTTCAATCATTTCTGGACGTTTTTCAATGGCAAAAATCAATGAATATTGTAAATGCACAAACAGTAATTTCTCCGCATTGCAAGGTGCAATTCTGAAATTTTTTGCTTTTTCCTGCTCCTCTTAGCATGATAAAGAAGATTCAAAGAGAGTGAGATGCCAGCTCCTTTCATTCAGTCAGTAGCTTCAAACATTTCTGGTATATGAATAACATGATGTTTTTCAATGGCAAAAATCAATGAATATTGTAAAAGCACAAACAGTAATTTCTCCGCATTGCAAGGTGCAATTCTGAAATTTTTTGCTTTTTCCTGCTCCTCTTAGCATGATAAAGAAGATTCAAAGAGAGTGAGATGCCAGCTCCTTTCATTCAGTCAGTAGCTTCAATCATTTCTGGACGTTTTTCAATGGCAAAAATCAATGAATATTGTAAATGCACAAACAGTAATTTCTCCGCATTGCAAGGTGCAATTCTGAAATTTTTTGCTTTTTCCTGCTCCTCTTAGCATGATAAAGAAGATTCAAAGAGAGTGAGATGCCAGCTCCTTTCATTCAGTCAGTAGCTTCAATCATTTCTGGTATATGAATAACATGATGTTTTTCAATGGCAAAAATCAATGAATATTGTAAATGCACAAACAGTAATTTCTCCACATTGCAAGGTGCAATTCTGAAATTTTTTGCTTTTTCCTGCTCCTCTTAGCATGATAAAGAAGATTCAAAGAGAGTGAGATGCCAGCTCCTTTCATTCAGTCAGTAGCTTCAATCTCTTCTGGACGTTTTTCAATGGCAAAAATCAATGAATATTGTAAATGCACAAACAGTAATTTCTCCGCATTGCAAGGTGCAATTCTGAAATTTTTTGCTTTTTCCTGCTCCTCTTAGCATGATAAAGAAGATTCAAAGAGAGCGAGATGCCAGCTCCTTTCATTCAGTCAGTAGCTTCAATCATTTCTGGTATATGAATAACATGATGTTTTTCAATGGCAAAAATCAATGAATATTGTAAATGCACAAACAGTAATTTCTCCGCATTGCAAGGTGCAATTCTGAAATTTTTTGCTTTTTCCTGCTCCTCTTAGCATGATAAAGAAGATTCAAAGAGAGTGAGATGCCAGCTCCTTTCATTCAGTCAGTAGCTTCAATCATTTCTGGACGTTTTTCAATGGCAAAAATCAATGAATATTGTAAATGCACAAACAGTAATTTCTCCGCATTGCAAGGTGCAATTCTGAAATTTTTTGCTTTTTCCTGCTCCTCTTAGCATGATAAAGAAGATTCAAAGAGAGTGAGATGCCAGCTCCTTTCATTCAGTCAGTAGCTTCAAACATTTCTGGTATATGAATAACATGATGTTTTTCAATGGCAAAAATCAATGAATATTGTAAATGCACAAACAGTAATTTCTCCGCATTGCAAGGTGCAATTCTGAAATTTTTTGCTTTTTCCTGCTCCTCTTAGCATGATAAAGAAGATTCAAAGAGAGTGAGATGCCAGCTCCTTTCATTCAGTCAGTAGCTTCAATCATTTCTGGACGTTTTTCAATGGCAAAAATCAATGAATATTGTAAATGCACAAACAGTAATTTCTCCGCATTGCAAGGTGCAATTCTGAAATTTTTTGCTTTTTCCTGCTCCTCTTAGCATGATAAAGAAGATTCAAAGAGAGTGAGATGCCAGCTCCTTTCATTCAGTCAGTAGCTTCAATCATTTCTGGACGTTTTTCAATGGCAAAAATCAATGAATATTGTAAATGCACAAACAGTAATTTCTCCGCATTGCAAGGTGCAATTCTGAAATTTTTTGCTTTTTCCTGCTCCTCTTAGCATGATAAAGAAGATTCAAAGAGAGTGAGATGCCAGCTCCTTTCATTCAGTCAGTAGCTTCAAACATTTCTGGTATATGAATAACATGATGTTTTTCAATGGCAAAAATCAATGAATATTGTAAATGCACAAACAGTAATTTCTCCGCATTGCAAGTTGCAATTCTGAAATTTTTTGCTTTTTCCTGCTCCTCTTAGCATGATAACGAAGATTCAAAGAGAGTGAGATGCCAGCTCCTTTCATTCAGTCAGTAGCTTCAATCATTTCTGGACGTTTTTCAATGGCAAAAATCAATGAATATTGTAAATGCACAAACAGTAATTTCTCCGCATTGCAAGGTGCAATTCTGAAATTTTTTGCTTTTTCCTGCTCCTCTTAGCATGATAAAGAAGATTCAAAGAGAGTGAGATGCCAGCTCCTTTCATTCAGTCAGTAGCTTCAATCATTTCTGGACGTTTTTCAATGGCAAAAATCAATGAATATTGTAAATGCACAAACAGTAATTTCTCCGCATTGCAAGGTGCAATTCTGAAATTTTTTGCTTTTTCCTGCTCCTCTTAGCATGATAAAGAAGATTCAAAGAGAGTGAGATGCCAGCTCCTTTCATTCAGTCAGTAGCTTCAAACATTTCTGGTATATGAATAACATGATGTTTTTCAATGGCAAAAATCAATGAATATTGTAAAAGCACAAACAGTAATTTCTCCGCATTGCAAGGTGCAATTCTGAAATTTTTTGCTTTTTCCTGCTCCTCTTAGCATGATAAAGAAGATTCAAAGAGAGTGAGATGCCAGCTCCTTTCATTCAGTCAGTAGCTTCAATCATTTCTGGACGTTTTTCAATGGCAAAAATCAATGAATATTGTAAATGCACAAACAGTAATTTCTCCGCATTGCAAGGTGCAATTCTGAAATTTTTTGCTTTTTCCTGCTCCTCTTAGCATGACAAAGAAGATTCAAAGAGAGTGAGATGCCAGCTCCTTTCATTCAGTCAGTAGCTTCAATCATTTCTGGTATATGAATAACATGATGTTTTTCAATGGCAAAAATCAATGAATATTGTAAATGCACAAACAGTAATTTCTCCACATTGCAAGGTGCAATTCTGAAATTTTTTGCTTTTTCCTGCTCCTCTTAGCATGATAAAGAAGATTCAAAGAGAGTGAGATGCCAGCTCCTTTCATTCAGTCAGTAGCTTCAATCATTTCTGGACGTTTTTCAATGGCAAAAATCAATGAATATTGTAAATGCACAAACAGTAATTTCTCCGCATTGCAAGGTGCAATTCTGAAATTTTTTGCTTTTTCCTGCTCCTCTTAGCATGATAAAGAAGATTCAAAGAGAGCGAGATGCCAGCTCCTTTCATTCAGTCAGTAGCTTCAATCATTTCTGGTATATGAATAACATGATGTTTTTCAATGGCAAAAATCAATGAATATTGTAAATGCACAAACAGTAATTTCTCCGCATTGCAAGGTGCAATTCTGAAATTTTTTGCTTTTTCCTGCTCCTCTTAGCATGATAAAGAAGATTCAAAGAGAGTGAGATGCCAGCTCCTTTCATTCAGTCAGTAGCTTCAATCATTTCTGGACGTTTTTCAATGGCAAAAATCAATGAATATTGTAAATGCACAAACAGTAATTTCTCCGCATTGCAAGGTGCAATTCTGAAATTTTTTGCTTTTTCCTGCTCCTCTTAGCATGATAAAGAAGATTCAAAGAGAGTGAGATGCCAGCTCCTTTCATTCAGTCAGTAGCTTCAAACATTTCTGGTATATGAATAACATGATGTTTTTCAATGGCAAAAATCAATGAATATTGTAAATGCACAAACAGTAATTTCTCCGCATTGCAAGGTGCAATTCTGAAATTTTTTGCTTTTTCCTGCTCCTCTTAGCATGATAAAGAAGATTCAAAGAGAGTGAGATGCCAGCTCCTTTCATTCAGTCAGTAGCTTCAATCATTTCTGGACGTTTTTCAATGGCAAAAATCAATGAATATTGTAAATGCACAAACAGTAATTTCTCCGCATTGCAAGGTGCAATTCTGAAATTTTTTGCTTTTTCCTGCTCCTCTTAGCATGATAAAGAAGATTCAAAGAGAGTGAGATGCCAGCTCCTTTCATTCAGTCAGTAGCTTCAATCATTTCTGGACGTTTTTCAATGGCAAAAATCAATGAATATTGTAAATGCACAAACAGTAATTTCTCCGCATTGCAAGGTGCAATTCTGAAATTTTTTGCTTTTTCCTGCTCCTCTTAGCATGATAAAGAAGATTCAAAGAGAGTGAGATGCCAGCTCCTTTCATTCAGTCAGTAGCTTCAATCATTTCTGGTATATGAATAACATGATGTTTTTCAATGGCAAAAATCAATGAATATTGTAAATGCACAAACAGTAATTTCTCCGCATTGCAAGGTGCAATTCTGAAATTTTTTGCTTTTTCCTGCTCCTCTTAGCATGATAAAGAAGATTCAAAGAGAGTGAGATGCCAGCTCCTTTCATTCAGTCAGCAGCTTCAATCATTTCTGGACATTTTTCAATGGCAAAAATCAATGAATATTGTAAATGCACAAACAGTAATTTCTCCGCATTGCAAGGTGCAATTCTGAAATTTTTTGCTTTTTCCTGCTCCTCTTAGCATGATAAAGAAGATTCAAAGAGAGTGAGATGCCAGCTCCTTTCATTCAGTCAGTAGCTTCAAACATTTCTGGTATATGAATAACATGATGTTTTTCAATGGCAAAAATCAATGAATATTGTAAAAGCACAAACAGTAATTTCTCCGCATTGCAAGGTGCAATTCTGAAATTTTTTGCTTTTTCCTGCTTCTCTTAGCATGATAAAGAAGATTCAAAGAGAGTGAGATGCCAGCTCCTTTCATTCAGTCAGTAGCTTCAATCATTTCTGGACGTTTTTCAATGGCAAAAATCAATGAATATTGTAAATGCACAAACAGTAATTTCTCCGCATTGCAAGGTGCAATTCTGAAATTTTTTGCTTTTTCCTGCTCCTCTTAGCATGATAAAGAAGATTCAAAGAGAGTGAGATGCCAGCTCCTTTCATTCAGTCAGTAGCTTCAAACATTTCTGGTATATGAATAACATGATGTTTTTCAATGGCAAAAATCAATGAATATTGTAAATGCACAAACAGTAATTTCTCCGCATTGCAAGGTGCAATTCTGAAATTTTTTGCTTTTTCCTGCTCCTCTTAGCATGATAAAGAAGATTCAAAGAGAGTGAGATGCCAGCTCCTTTCATTCAGTCAGTAGCTTCAATCATTTCTGGACGTTTTTCAATGGCAAAAATCAATGAATATTGTAAATGCACAAACAGTAATTTCTCCGCATTGCAAGGTGCAATTCTGAAATTTTTTGCTTTTTCTCTTAGCATGATAAAGAAGATTCAAAGAGAGTGAGATGCCAGCTCCTTTCATTCAGTCAGTAGCTTCAATCATTTCTGGACGTTTTTCAATGGCAAAAATCAATGAATATTGTAAATGCACAAACAGTAATTTCTCCGCATTGCAAGGTGCAATTCTGAAATTTTTTGCTTTTTCCTGCTCCTCTTAGCATGATAAAGAAGATTCAAAGAGAGTGAGATGCCAGCTCCTTTCATTCAGTCAGTAGCTTCAAACATTTCTGGTATATGAATAACATGATGTTTTTCAATGGCAAAAATCAATGAATATTGTAAATGCACAAACAGTAATTTCTCCGCATTGCAAGTTGCAATTCTGAAATTTTTTGCTTTTTCCTGCTCCTCTTAGCATGATAACGAAGATTCAAAGAGAGTGAGATGCCAGCTCCTTTCATTCAGTCAGTAGCTTCAATCATTTCTGGACGTTTTTCAATGGCAAAAATCAATGAATATTGTAAATGCACAAACAGTAATTTCTCCGCATTGCAAGGTGCAATTCTGAAATTTTTTGCTTTTTCCTGCTCCTCTTAGCATGATAAAGAAGATTCAAAGAGAGTGAGATGCCAGCTCCTTTCATTCAGTCAGTAGCTTCAATCATTTCTGGACGTTTTTCAATGGCAAAAATCAATGAATATTGTAAATGCACAAACAGTAATTTCTCCGCATTGCAAGGTGCAATTCTGAAATTTTTTGCTTTTTCCTGCTCCTCTTAGCATGATAAAGAAGATTCAAAGAGAGTGAGATGCCAGCTCCTTTCATTCAGTCAGTAGCTTCAAACATTTCTGGTATATGAATAACATGATGTTTTTCAATGGCAAAAATCAATGAATATTGTAAAAGCACAAACAGTAATTTCTCCGCATTGCAAGGTGCAATTCTGAAATTTTTTGCTTTTTCCTGCTCCTCTTAGCATGATAAAGAAGATTCAAAGAGAGTGAGATGCCAGCTCCTTTCATTCAGTCAGTAGCTTCAATCATTTCTGGACGTTTTTCAATGGCAAAAATCAATGAATATTGTAAATGCACAAACAGTAATTTCTCCGCATTGCAAGGTGCAATTCTGAAATTTTTTGCTTTTTCCTGCTCCTCTTAGCATGACAAAGAAGATTCAAAGAGAGTGAGATGCCAGCTCCTTTCATTCAGTCAGTAGCTTCAAACATTTCTGGTATATGAATAACATGATGTTTTTCAATGGCAAAAATCAATGAATATTGTAAATGCACAAACAGTAATTTCTCCGCATTGCAAGGTGCAATTCTGAAATTTTTTGCTTTTTCCTGCTCCTCTTAGCATGATAAAGAAGATTCAAAGAGAGTGAGATGCCAGCTCCTTTCATTCAGTCAGTAGCTTCAATCATTTCTGGACGTTTTTCAATGGCAAAAATCAATGAATATTGTAAATGCACAAACAGTAATTTCTCCGCATTGCAAGGTGCAATTCTGAAATTTTTTGCTTTTTCCTGCTCCTCTTAGCATGATAAAGAAGATTCAAAGAGAGTGAGATGCCAGCTTCTTTCATTCAGTCAGTAGCTTCAAACATTTCTGGGATATGAATAACATGATGTTTTTCAATGGCAAAAATTAATGAATATTGTAAATGCACAAACAGTAATTTCTCCGCATTGCAAGGTGCAATTCTGAAATTTTTTGCTTTTTCCTGCTCCTCTTAGCATGATAAAGAAGATTCAAAGAGAGTGAGATGCCAGCTCCTTTCATTCAGTCAGTAGCTTCAATCATTTCTGGACGTTTTTCAATGGCAAAAATCAATGAATATTGTAAATGCACAAACAGTAATTTCTCCGCATTGCAAGGTGCAATTCTGAAATTTTTGCTTTTTCCTGCTCCTCTTAGCATGATAAAGAAGATTCAAAGAGAGTGAGATGCCAGCTCCTTTCATTCAGTCAGTAGCTTCAATCATTTCTGGACGTTTTTCAATGGCAAAAATCAATGAATATTGTAAATGCACAAACAGTAATTTCTCCGCATTGCAAGGTGCAATTCTGAAATTTTTTGCTTTTTCCTGCTCCTCTTAGCATGATAAAGAAGATTCAAAGAGAGTGAGATGCCAGCTCCTTTCATTCAGTCAGTAGCTTCAATCATTTCTGGTATATGAATAACATGATGTTTTTCAATGGCAAAAATCAATGAATATTGTAAATGCACAAACAGTAATTTCTCCGCATTGCAAGTTGCAATTCTGAAATTTTTTGCTTTTTCCTGCTCCTCTTAGCATGATAAAGAAGGTTCAAAGAGAGTGAGATGCCAGCTCCTTTCATTCAGTCAGTAGCTTCAATCATTTCTGGACGTTTTTCAATGGCAAAAATCAATGAATATTGTAAATGCACAAACAGTAAAATGCACAAACAGTAATTTCTCCGCATTGCAAGGTGCAATTCTGAAATTTTTTCTTTTTCCTGCTCCTCTTAGCATGATAAAGAAGATTCAAAGAGAGTGAGATGCCAGCTCCTTTCATTCAGTCAGTAGCTTCAATCATTTCTGGACGTTTTTCAATGGCAAAAATCAATGAATATTGTAAATGCACAAACAGTAATTTCTCCGCATTGCAAGGTGCAATTCTGAAATTTTTTGCTTTTTCCTGCTCCTCTTAGCATGATAAAGAAGATTCAAAGAGAGTGAGATGCCAGCTCCTTTCATTCAGTCAGTAGCTTCAATCATTTCTGATATGACATATGTTTTTCAATGGCAAAAATCAATGAATATTGTAAATGCACAAACAGTAATTTCTCCGCATTGCAAGGTGCAATTCTGAAATTTTTTGCTTTTTCCTGCTCCTCTTAGCATGATAAAGAAGATTCAAAGAGAGTGAGATGCCAGCTCCTTTCATTCAGTCAGTAGCTTCAATCATTTCTGGTATATGAATAACATGATGTTTTTCAATGGCAAAAATCAATGAATATTGTAAATGCACAAACAGTAATTTCTCCGCATTGCAAGGTGCAATTCTGAAATTTTTTGCTTTTTCCTGCTCCTCTTAGCATGATAAAGAAGATTCAAAGAGAGTGAGATGCCAGCTCCTTTCATTCAGTCAGTAGCTTCAATCATTTCTGGACGTTTTTCAATGGCAAAAATCAATGAATATTGTAAATGCACAAACAGTAATTTCTCCGCATTGCAAGGTGCAATTCTGAAATTTTTTGCTTTTTCCTGCTCCTCTTAGCATGATAAAGAAGATTCAAAGAGAGCGAGATGCCAGCTCCTTTCATTCAGTCAGTAGCTTCAATCATTTCTGGTATATGAATAACATGATGTTTTTCAATGGCAAAAATCAATGAATATTGTAAATGCACAAACAGTAATTTCTCCGCATTGCAAGGTGCAATTCTGAAATTTTTTGCTTTTTCCTGCTCCTCTTAGCATGATAAAGAAGATTCAAAGAGAGTGAGATGCCAGCTCCTTTCATTCAGTCAGTAGCTTCAATTATTTCTGGACGTTTTTCAATGGCAAAAATCAATGAATATTGTAAATGCACAAACAGTAATTTCTCCGCATTGCAAGGTGCAATTCTGAAATTTTTTGCTTTTTCCTGCTCCTCTTAGCATGATAAAGAAGATTCAAAGAGAGTGAGATGCCAGCTCCTTTCATTCAGTCAGTAGCTTCAATCATTTCTGGACGTTTTTCAATGGCAAAAATCAATGAATATTGTAAATGCACAAACAGTAATTTCTCCGCATTGCAAGGTGCAATTCTGAAATTTTTTGCTTTTTCCTGCTCCTCTTAGCATGATAAAGAAGATTCAAAGAGAGTGAGATGCCAGCTCCTTTCATTCAGTCAGTAGCTTCAATCATTTCTGGTATATGAATAACATGATGTTTTTCAATGGCAAAAATCAATGAATATTGTAAATGCACAAACAGTAATTTCTCCACATTGCAAGGTGCAATTCTGAAATTTTTTGCTTTTTCCTGCTCCTCTTAGCATGATAAAAGAAGATTCAAAGAGAGTGAGATGCCAGCTCCTTTCATTCAGTCAGTAGCTTCAATCTCTTCTGGACGTTTTTCAATGGCAAAAATCAATGAATATTGTAAATGCACAAACAGTAATTTCTCCGCATTGCAAGGTGCAATTCTGAAATTTTTTGCTTTTTCCTGCTCCTCTTAGCATGATAAAGAAGATTCAAAGAGAGCGAGATGCCAGCTCCTTTCATTCAGTCAGTAGCTTCAATCATTTCTGGTATATGAATAACATGATGTTTTTCAATGGCAAAAATCAATGAATATTGTAAATGCACAAACAGTAATTTCTCCGCATTGCAAGGGTGCAATTCTGAAATTTTTTGCTTTTTCCTGCTCCTCTTAGCATGATAAAGAAGATTCAAAGAGAGTGAGATGCCAGCTCCTTTCATTCAGTCAGTAGCTTCAATCATTTCTGGACGTTTTTCAATGGCAAAAATCAATGAATATTGTAAATGCACAAACAGTAATTTCTCCGCATTGCAAGGTGCAATTCTGAAATTTTTTGCTTTTTCCTGCTCCTCTTAGCATGATAAAGAAGATTCAAAGAGAGTGAGATGCCAGCTCCTTTCATTCAGTCAGTAGCTTCCAAACATTTCTGGTATATGAATAACATGATGTTTTTCAATGGCAAAAATCAATGAATATTGTAAATGCACAAACAGTAATTTCTCCGCATTGCAAGGTGCAATTCTGAAATTTTTTGCTTTTTCCTGCTCCTCTTAGCATGATAAAGAAGATTCAAAGAGAGTGAGATGCCAGCTCCTTTCATTCAGTCAGTAGCTTCAATCATTTCTGGACGTTTTTCAATGGCAAAAATCAATGAATATTGTAAATGCACAAACAGTAATTTCTCCGCATTGCAAGGTGCAATTCTGAAATTTTTTTGCTTTTTCCTGCTCCTCTTAGCATGATAAAGAAGATTCAAAGAGAGTGAGATGCCAGCTCCTTTCATTCAGTCAGTAGCTTCAATCATTTCTGGACGTTTTTCAATGGCAAAAATCAATGAATATTGTAAATGCACAAACAGTAATTTCTCCGCATTGCAAGGTGCAATTCTGAAATTTTTTGCTTTTTCCTGCTCCTCTTAAGCATGATAAAGAAGATTCAAAGAGAGTTAGATGCCAGCTCCTTTCATTCAGTCAGTATCTTCAAACATTTCTGGTATATGAATAACATGATGTTTTTCAATGGCAAAAAATCAATGAATATTGTAAATGCACAAACAGTAATTTCTCCGCATTGCAAGTTGCAATTCTGAAATTTTTTGCTTTTTCCTGCTCCTCTTAGCATGATAAAGAAGATTCAAAGAGAGTGAGATGCCAGCTCCTTTCATTCAGTCAGTAGCTTCAATCATTTCTGACGTTTTTCAATGGCAAAAATCAATGAATATGTAAATGCACAAACAGTAATTTCTCCGCATTGCAAGGTGCAATTCTGAAATTTTTTGCTTTTTCCCTGCTCCTCTTAGCATGATAAAGAAGATTCAAAGAGAGTGAGATGCCAGCTCCTTTCATTCAGTCAGTAGCTTCAATCATTTCTGGACGTTTTTCAATGGCAAAAATCAATGAATATTGTAAATGCACAAACAGTAATTTCTCCGCATTGCAAGGTGCAATTCTGAAATTTTTTGCTTTTTCCTGCTCCTCTTAGCATGATAAAGAAGATTCAAAGAGAGTGAGATGCCAGCTCCTTTCATTCAGTCAGTAGCTTCAAACATTTCTGGTATATGAATAACATGATGTTTTTCAATGGCAAAAATCAATGAATATTGTAAAGCACAAACAGTAATTTCTCCGCATTGCAAGGTGCAATTCTGAAATTTTTTGCTTTTTCCTGCTCCTCTTAGCATGATAAAGAAGATTCAAAGAGAGTGAGATGCCAGCTCCTTTCATTCAGTCAGTAGCTTCAATCATTTCTGGACGTTTTTCAATGGCAAAAATCAATGAATATTGTAAATGCACAAACAGTAATTTCTCCGCATTGCAAGGTGCAATTCTGAAATTTTTTGCTTTTTCCTGCTCCTCTTAGCATGATAAAGAAGATTCAAAGAGAGTGAGATGCCAGCTCCTTTCATTCAGTCAGTAGCTTCAATCATTTCTGGTATATGATAACATGATGTTTTTCAATGGCAAAAATCAATGAATATTGTAAATGCACAAACAGTAATTTCTCCACATTGCAAGGTGCAATTCTGAAATTTTTTGCTTTTTCCTGCTCCTCTTAGCATGATAAAGAAGATTCAAAGAGAGTGAGATGCCAGCTCCTTTCATTCAGTCAGTAGCTTCAATCATTTCTGGACGTTTTTCAATGGCAAAAATCAATGAATATTGTAAATGCACAAACAGTAATTTCTCCGCATTGCAAGGTGCAATTCTGAAATTTTTTGCTTTTTCCTGCTCCTCTTAGCATGATAAAGAAGATTCAAAGAGAGCGAGATGCCAGCTCCTTTCATTCAGTCAGTAGCTTCAATCATTTCTGGTATATGAATAACATGATGTTTTTCAATGGCAAAAATCAATGAATATTGTAAATGCACAAACAGTAATTTCTCCGCATTGCAAGGTGCAATTCTGAAATTTTTTGCTTTTTCCTGCTCCTCTTAGCATGATAAAGAAGATTCAAAGAGAGTGAGATGCCAGCTCCTTTCATTCAGTCAGTAGCTTCAATCATTTCTGGACGTTTTTCAATGGCAAAAATCAATGAATATTGTAAATGCACAAACAGTAATTTCTCCGCATTGCAAGGTGCAATTCTGAAATTTTTTGCTTTTTCCTGCTCCTCTTAGCATGATAAAGAAGATTCAAAGAGAGTGAGATGCCAGCTCCTTTCATTCAGTCAGTAGCTTCAAACATTTCTGGTATATGAATAACATGATGTTTTTCAATGGCAAAAATCAATGAATATTGTAAATGCACAAACAGTAATTTCTCCGCATTGCAAGGTGCAATTCTGAAATTTTTTGCTTTTTCCTGCATCTCTTAGCATGATAAAGAAGATTCAAAGAGAGTGAGATGCCAGCTCCTTTCATTCAGTCAGTAGCTTCAATCATTTCTGGACGTTTTTCAATGGCAAAAATCAATGAATATTGTAAATGCACAAACAGTAATTTCTCCGCATTGCAAGGTGCAATTCTGAAATTTTTTGCTTTTTCCTGCTCCTCTTAGCATGATAAAGAAGATTCAAAGAGAGTGAGATGCCAGCTCCTTTCATTCAGTCAGTAGCTTCAATCATTTCTGGACGTTTTTCAATGGCAAAAATCAATGAATATTGTAAATGCACAAACAGTTATTTCTCCGCATTGCAAGGTGCAATTCTGAAATTTTTTGCTTTTTCCTGCTCCTCTTAGCATGATAAAGAAGATTCAAAGAGAGTGAGATGCCAGCTCCTTTCATTCAGTCAGTAGCTTCAATCATTTCTGGTATATGAATAACATGATGTTTTTCAATGGCAAAAATCAATGAATATTGTAAATGCACAAACAGTAATTTCTCCGCATTGCAAGGTGCAATTCTGAAATTTTTGCTTTTTCCTGCTCCTCTTAGCATGATAAAGAAGATTCAAAGAGAGTGAGATGCCAGCTCCTTTCATTCAGTCAGCAGCTTCAATCATTTCTGGACATTTTTCAATGGCAAAAATCAATGAATATTGTAAATGCACAAACAGTAATTTCTCCGCATTGCAAGGTGCAATTCTGAAACTTTTTGCTTTTTCCTGCTCCTCTTAGCATGATAAAGAAGATTCAAAGAGAGTGAGATGCCAGCTCCTTTCATTCAGTCAGTAGCTTCAAACATTTCTGGTATATGAATAACATGATGTTTTTCAATGGCAAAAATCAATGAATATTGTAAAAGCACAAACAGTAATTTCTCCGCATTGCAATGTGCAATTCTGAAATTTTTTGCTTTTTCCTGCTTCTCTTAGCATGATAAAGAAGATTCAAAGAGAGTGAGATGCCAGCTCCTTTCATTCAGTCAGTAGCTTCAATCATTTCTGGACGTTTTTCAATGGCAAAAATCAATGAATATTGTAAATGCACAAACAGTAATTTCTCCGCATTGCAAGGTGCAATTCTGAAATTTTTTGCTTTTTCCTGCTCCTCTTAGCATGATAAAGAAGATTCAAAGAGAGTGAGATGCCAGCTCCTTTCATTCAGTCAGTAGCTTCAATCATTTCTGGTATATGAATAACATGATGTTTTTCAATGGCAAAAATCAATGAATATTGTAAATGCACAAACAGTAATTTCTCCGCATTGCAAGTTGCAATTCTGAAATTTTTTGCTTTTTCCTGCTCCTCTTAGCATGATAAAGAAGATTCAAAGAGAGTGAGATGCCAGCTCCTTTCATTCAGTCAGTAGCTTCAATTATTTCTGGACGTTTTTCAATGGCAAAAATCAATGAATATTGTAAATGCACAAACAGTAATTTCTCCGCATTGCAAGGTGCAATTCTGAAATTTTTTGCTTTTTCCTGCTCCTCTTAGCATGATAAAGAAGATTCAAAGAGAGTGAGATGCCAGCTCCTTTCATTCAGTCAGTTGCTTCAATCATTTCTGGACGTTTTTCAATGGCAAATATCAATGAATATTGTAAATGCACAAACAGTAATTTCTCCGCATTGCAAGGTGCAATTCTGAAATTTTTTGCTTTTTCCTGCTCCTCTTAGCATGATAAAGAAGATTCAAAGAGAGTGAGATGCCAGCTCCTTTCATTCAGTCAGTAGCTTCAATCATTTCTGGACGTTTTTCAATGGCAAAAATCAATGAATATTGTAAATGCACAAACAGTAATTTCTCCGCATTGCAAGGTGCAATTCTGAAATTTTTTGCTTTTTCCTGCTCCTCTTTGCATGATAAAGAAGATTCAAAGAGAGTGAGATGCCAGCTCCTTTCATTCAGTCAGTAGCTTCAATCATTTCTGGTATATGTATAACATGATGTTTTTCAATGGCAAAAATCAATGAATATTGTAAATGCACAAACAGTAATTTCTCCGCATTGCAAGGTGCAATTCTGAAATTTTTGGCTTTTTCCTGCTCCTCTTAGCATGATAAAGAAGATTCAAAGAGAGTGAGATGCCAGCTCCTTTCATTCAGTCAGTAGCTTCAATCATTTCTGGATGTTTTTCAATGGCAAAAATCAATGAATATTGTAAATGCACAAACAGTAATTTCTCCGAATTGCAAGGTGCAATTCTGAAATTTCTTGCATTTTCCTGCTCCTCTTAGCATGATAAAGAAGATTCAAAGAGAGTGAGATGCCAGCTCCTTTCATTCAGTCAGTAGCTTCAATCATTTCTGGACGTTTTTCAATGGCAAAAATCAATGAATATTGTAAATGCACAAACAGTAATTTCTCCGCATTGCAAGGTGCAATTCTGAAATTTTTTGCTTTTTCCTGCTCCTCTTAGCATGATAAAGAAGATTCAAAGAGAGTGAGATGCCAGCTCCTTTCATTCAGTCAGTAGCTTCAAACATTTCTGGTATATGAATAACATGATGTTTTTCAATGGCAAAAATCAATGAATATTGTAAATGCACAAACAGTAATTTCTCCGCATTGCAAGGTGCAATTCTGAAATTTTTTGCTTTTTCCTGCTCCTCTTAGCATGATAAAGAAGATTCAAAGAGAGTGAGATGCCAGCTCCTTTCATTCAGTCAGTAGCTTCAATCATTTCTGGACGTTTTTCAATGGCAAAAATCAATGAATATTGTAAATGCACAAACAGTAATTTCTCCGCATTGCAAGGTGCAATTCTGAAATTTTTTGCTTTTTCCTGCTCCTCTTAGCATGATAAAGAAGATTCAAAGAGAGTGAGATGCCAGCTTCTTTCATTCAGTCAGTAGCTTCAAACATTTCTGGGATATGAATAACATGATGTTTTCAATGGCAAAAATTAATGAATATTGTAAATGCACAAACAGTAATTTCTCCGCATTGCAAGGTGCAATTCTGAAATTTTTTGCTTTTTCCTGCTCCTCTTAGCATGATAAAGAAGATTCAAAGAGAGTGAGATGCCAGCTCCTTTCATTCAGTCAGTAGCTTCAATCATTTCTGGACGTTTTTCAATGGCAAAAATCAATGAATATTGTAAATGCACAAACAGTAATTTCTCCGCATTGCAAGGTGCAATTCTGAAATTTTTTGCTTTTTCCTGCTCCTCTTAGCATGATAAAGAAGATTCAAAGAGAGTGAGATGCCAGCTCCTTTCATTCAGTCAGTAGCTTCAATCATTTCTGGACGTTTTTCAATGGCAAAAATCAATGAATATTGTAAATGCACAAACAGTAATTTCTCCGCATTGCAAGGTGCAATTCTGAAATTTTTTGCTTTTTCCTGCTCCTCTTAGCATGATAAAGAAGATTCAAAGAGAGTGAGATGCCAGCTCCTTTCATTCAGTCAGTAGCTTCAATCATTTCTGGTATATGAATAACATGATGTTTTTCAATGGCAAAAATCAATGAATATTGTAAATGCACAAACAGTAATTTCTCCGCATTGCAAGTTGCAATTCTGAAATTTTTGCTTTTTCCTGCTCCTCTTAGCATGATAAAGAAGATTCAAAGAGAGTGAGATGCCAGCTCCTTTCATTCAGTCAGTAGCTTCAATCATTTCTGGACGTTTTTCAATGGCAAAAATCAATGAATATTGTAAATGCACAAACAGTAATTTCTCCGCATTGCAAGGTGCAATTCTGAAATTTTTTGCTTTTTCCTGCTCCTCTTAGCATGATAAAGAAGATTCAAAGAGAGTGAGATGCCAGCTCCTTTCATTCAGTCAGTAGCTTCAATCATTTTGGACGTTTTTCAATGGCAAAAATCAATGAATATTGTAAATGCACAAACAGTAATTTCTCCGCATTGCAAGGTGCAATTCTGAAATTTTTTGCTTTTCCTGCTCCTCTTAGCATGATAAAGAAGATTCAAAGAGAGTGAGATGCCAGCTCCTTTCATTCAGTCAGTAGCTTCAACATTTCTGGTATATGAATAACATGATGTTTTTCAATGGCAAAAATCAATGAATATTGTAAAGCACAAACAGTAATTTCTCCGCATTGCAAGGTGCAATTCTGAAATTTTTTGCTTTTTCCTGCTCCTCTTAGCATGATAAAGAAGATTCAAAGAGAGTGAGATGCCAGCTCCTTTCATTCAGTCAGTAGCTTCAATCATTTCTGGACGTTTTTCAATGGCAAAAATCAATGAATATTGTAAATGCACAAACAGTAATTTCTCCGCATTGCAAGGTGCAATTCTGAAATTTTTTGCTTTTTCCTGCTCCTCTTAGCATGATAAAGAAGATTCAAAGAGAGTGAGATGCCAGCTCCTTTCATTCAGTCAGTAGCTTCAATCATTTCTGGTATATGAATAACATGATGTTTTTCAATGGCAAAAATCAATGAATATTGTAAATGCACAAACAGTAATTTCTCCACATTGCAAGGTGCAATTCTGAAATTTTTTGCTTTTTCCTGCTCCTCTTAGCATGATAAAGAAGATTCAAAGAGAGTGAGATGCCAGCTCCTTTCATTCAGTCAGTAGCTTCAATCTCTTCTGGACGTTTTCAATGGCAAAAATCAATGAATATTGTAAAGCACAAACAGTAATTTCTCCGCATGCAAGGTGCAATTCTGAAATTTTTTGCTTTTTCCTGCTCCTCTTAGCATGATAAAGAAGATTCAAAGAGAGGAGGATGCCAGCTCCTTTCATTCAGTCAGTAGCTTCAATCATTTCTGGTATATGAATAACATGATGTTTTTCAATGGCAAAAATCAATGAATATTGTAAATGCACAAACAGTAATTTCTCCGCATTGCAAGGTGCAATTCTGAAATTTTTTGCTTTTTCCTGCTCCTCTTAGCATATAAAGAAGATTCAAAGAGAGTGAGATGCCAGCTCCTTTCATTCAGTCAGTAGCTTCAATCATTTCTGGACGTTTTTCAATGGCAAAAATCAATGAATATTGTAAATGCACAAACAGTAATTTCTCCGCATTGCAAGGTGCAATTCTGAAATTTTTTGCTTTTTCCTGCTCCTCTTAGCATGATAAAGAAGATTCAAAGAGAGTGAGATGCCAGCTCCTTTCATTCAGTCAGTAGCTTCAAACATTTCTGGTATATGATAAATGATGTTTTTCAATGGCAAAAATCATTGAATATTGTAAATGCACAAACAGTAATTTCTCCGCATTGCAAGGTGCAATTCTGAAATTTTTTGCTTTTTCCTGCTCCTCTTAGCATGATAAAGAAGATTCAAAGAGAGTGAGATGCCAGCTCCTTCATTCAGTCAGTAGCTTCAATCATTTCTGGACGTTTTTCATGGCAAAAATCAATGAATATTGTAAATGCACAAACAGTAATTTCTCCGCATTGCAAGGTGCAATTCTGAAATTTTTTGCTTTTTCCTGCTCCTCTTAGCATGATAAAGAAGATTCAAAGAGAGTGAGATGCCAGCTCCTTTCATTCAGTCAGTAGCTTCAATCATTTCTGGACGTTTTTCAATGGCAAAAATCAATGAATATTGTAAATGCACAAACAGTAATTTCTCCGCATTGCAAGGTGCAATTCTGAAATTTTTTGCTTTTTCCTGCTCCTCTTTGCATGATAAAGAAGATTCAAAGAGAAGTGAGATGCCAGCTCCTTTCATTCAGTCAGTAGCTTCAATCATTTCTGGTATATGAATAACATGATGTTTTCAATGGCAAAAATCAATGAATATTGTAAATGCACAAACAGTAACTTTCTCCGCATTGCAAGGTGCAATTCTGAAATTTTTTGGCTTTTTCCTGCTCCTCTTAGCATGATAAAGAAGATTCAAAGAGAGTGAGATGCCAGCTCCTTTCATTCAGTCAGCAGCTTCAATCATTTCTGGAATTTTTCAATGGCAAAAATCAATGAATATTGTAAATGCACAAACAGTAATTTCTCCGCATTGCAAGGTGCAATTCTGAAATGTTCTTGCATTTTCCTGCTCCTCTTAGCATGATAAAGAAGATTCAAAGAGAGTGAGATGCCAGCTCCTTTCATTCAGTCAGTAGCTTCAATCATTTCTGGTTTAAACATGATGTGTTTCAATGGCAAAAATCAATGAATATTGTAAAAGCACAAACAGTAATTTCTCCGCATTGCAAGGTGCAATTCTGAAATTTTTTGCTTTTTTCCTGCTCCTCTTAGCATGATAAAGAAGATTCAAAGAGAGTGCGATGCCAGCTCCTTTCATTCAGTCAGTAGCTTCAAACATTTCTGGGTATATGAATACATGAGTTTTTCAATGGCAAAAATCAATGAATATTGTAAATGCACAAACAGTAATTTCTCCGCATTGCAAGGTGCCATTCTGAAATTTTTTGCTTTTTCCTGCTCCTCTTAGCATGATAAAGAAGATTCAAAGAGAGTGAGATGCCAGCTCCTTTCCTTTCAGTCAGTAGCTTCAATCATTTCTGGTATATGAATAACATGATGTTTTTCACTGGCAAAAATCAATGAATATTGTAAATGCACAAACAGTATTTCTCAGCATGCAAGTTGCAATTCTGAAATTTTTTGCTTTTTCCTGCTCATCTTAGCATGATAAAGAAGATTCAAAGAGAGTGAGATGCCAGCTCCTTTCATTCAGTCAGTAGCTTCAATTATTTCTGGAGTTTTTCAATGGCAAAAATCAATGAATATTGTAATTGCACAAACAGTAATTCTCGCATTGCAAGGTGCAATTCTGAAATTTTTTGCTTTTTCCTGCTCCTCTTAGCATGATAAAGAAGATTCAAAGAGAGTGAGATGCAGCTCCTTTCATTCAGTCAGTTGCTTCAATCATTTCTGGACGTTTTTCAATGGCAAAAATCAGTGAATATTGTAAATGCACAAACAGTAATTATCCGCATTGCAAGGTGCAATTCTGAAATTTTTGCTTTTTCCTGCTCCTCTTAGCATGATAAAGAAGATTTCAAAGAGAGTGAGATGCCAGCTCCTTTCATTCAGTCAGTAGCTTCAATCATTTCTGGACGTTTTTCAATGCAAAAAAATCAATGAATATTGTAATGCACAAACAGTAATTTCTCCGCATTGCAAGGTGCAATTCTGAAATTTTTGCTTTTTCCTGCTCCTCTTTGCATGATAAAGAAGATTCAAAGAGAGTGAGATGCCAGCTCCTTTCATTCAGTCAGTAGCTTCAATCATTTCTGTATATGAATAACATGATGTTTTTCAATGGGCAAAAATCAATGAATATTGTAAATGCACAACAGTAATTTCTCCGCATTGCAAGGTGCAATCTGAAATTTTTGGCTTTTTCCTGCTCCTCTTAGCATGATAAAGAAGATTCAAAGAGAGTGAGATGCCAGCTCCTTTCATTCAGTCAGTAGCTTCAATCATTTCTGGATGTTTTCAATGGCAAAAATCAATGAATATTGTAAATGCACAAACAGTAATTTCTCCGCATTGCCAGGTGCAATTCTGAAATTTCTTGCATTTTCCTGCTCCTCTTAGCATGATAAAGAAGATTCAAAGGAGTGAGATGCCAGCTCCTTTCATTCAGTCAGTAGTTTCAATCATTTCTGGACGTTTTTCAATTGCAAAAATCAATGAATATTGTAAATGCACAAACAGTAATTTCTCCGCATTGCAAGTGCAAATTCTGAAATTTTTTGCTTTTTCCTGCTCCTCTTAGCATGATAAAGAAGATTCAAAGAGAGGCGATGCCAGCTCCTTTCATTCAGTCAGAGCTTCAAACATTTCTGGTTATGAATAACATGATGTTTTTCAATGGCAAAAATCAATGAATATTGTAAATGCACAAACAGTAATTTCTCCGCATTGCAAGGTGCAATTCTGAAATTTTTTGCTTTTTCCCTGCTCCTCTTAGCATGATAAAGAAGATTCAAAGAGAGTGAGATGCCAGCTCCT
>NW_027368719.1:0-47794 GCF_046119375.1 Phyllobates terribilis | reverse complement strand
GGAGGGGGAAGGGTAGGTGGACTGGGAGAGAGATGGAGTGTGGCAGAGAGGAAGGGAGTGAGAGGGGGAGAGAAGGAGAGAGACTTGGGGCAACAGGGAGAGGCCGAGAGATAGAGAGAGAAAGGGGAGGCGAGAGAGAGGCAAGGGACGAAGGAGGAAAGGGCAAGAAAGGGGGAGAGGCAAGGTTCAATGGAGGAAAGGGCAAAAGAGAGGCTTGGGAAGGAGAGATAGAGAGGGGCAACAAGGGGATGTGGTGAGAGAGAGAGAGAGAAATAGGAGAGAGAGGGACAAGGGGGAGGGAGATGGGGGAAGAGAGAGAAATATAACGATATGGAGAGAGTGGAGGGGGAGGGGGTGACTACCGTTAACTGGCGCAACATGTTAAGACCGGAAAGCCTCGCGACCACTGGATTTTGTCGGACATCATTAAGGCCGGAAGGCGTCGAGATGCAGGTGAAGTTCGTGGGTAGTCCACGAATTACATCATTATGCAACCCGCTATGGTGGACGGGTCGCCAAAACCATTGTCTTTGCCTCTGCTATCGGAGGACTTGTCATGTTTACAAAAAAAATGAGACATAAAAGCAGGAAATATTAAACTTTGACAGAGAAAGAGATCATTTGTTGCCTTGCTCCTTATAGACGTCACCTCCGAGTCACTCGCCTCATTGCACACAGAGCAAGAGATCAAGTTCCTTATCTTACAAGACCCCAACTTGATCCGTCTTTTGATGTTCCAGCACTTGCACCTGGGGTATGATGTGAATTGAACATAGATGAAACCAGAGATGTGATATGAGCAACTATTTTATGTTTGTTGAGCTAAGACAAAACCAATTTACTTTTTAGTCCAAATGCCCGTTTTAGTGCAGTAGACTTCCTGCCTAACCAAACATTGTAGTTCTAGTTGCGCATGCCTCCAGCATCCTTTGTATGTGGTTCATACCCTGCTGGATCCAAGCTACAACTCCTTGCAGATCATTTATCTCCCACTCCTGTAAGAAACCACACAAAAGATATTCTTGTGATAATCAACACAAACTATACACATCATACACGTTGCCAAATTTCATGATTCGGACATCTCTAAAGTATAAAAATCAACTAGTAAATTGTATAACATATACTTATCCTATAAATATAATATCAACATGAAAAAATGTCAAGCAACAGATACAATCGATGTGGAATTTATGTTTGTTGTAGAAAAATGAAAGCTTGAACTTCAAAAATAGAAAAGATATAAAATATCATGAAAACAATCTAAACAAGGCAAAAATCCAACATCCAGATGCAATGCATGAGAAAACAGAAAAGAAAAAAATGAAAGAAAGAAGGAAAGAGAGAGAGAGAAAAAGATGAAGAAATAAACATGCAACCCTACACTAAAATGCAAAAAGAGTCTACACATAAAATGATAACAGGAATCGCATACAAATCACAAGGCAAGAACGATTCACAAAACAGCTGATTAACACAACTAACTATAAGCATGAAGAAAAGCTCACCTTTGTACCGTTTTGTAGCCCTCTCCAATAGTAATACTGCAATAGCACGTCATTTACTAAAACAAATATATCCTTCTGTACCCGAACAACAGGAGTTGGTGTGTCTTCACACTCCAGTACTAGTTTTTCTTTGTCTTTTATGCATTTGCTCTGAGCTTCAAGTGCCTTGAGCCCACTGTACAACGAGTCCATAACTAAAGTAGATCTCACTTCCATCTCTATAAAAAATTGCTTAGCAATCATCTTCAAGATCAAATCCATTTTCTCCCTTAACATTCTACGTCTTGCACTTTGATCAATCCCTACCCAAAATCCGCCAAAGCTGCAAAACATCCAGATGATGATAAGTATATAGCAACTCCAAGACAAATTAGCAAAATAAACATATATAAAAACAATCACATCTTTCGAGCAGTGACCTGATGCATATACAATCATAAGCTGCCACAAGCTTTTATAAATTGTCATAAATGATCATAAAACTTCTCAAAATTTAACCTGAAATTGTGACAATTTCCAGCTAGTGACTTACAGAAACTTTCATAAAGTGCCAAAACTGTCAAAGACATGCATAAATTTTCACAAATTCGCGCAAACAACAATTAACTATCACAGACTTGCACATGTAACAGATATTGGATGCTGAGATGTTGTTCAAGTTACAAGAAAGACTAGGGTTGCAATTCAAAAGACAGTCTAAAAACTCATCAATAAAACAAGTATTTATCTTGTCTGGACTCAGATCTGTAGTGCTCATATTTTTGACATCGTTTGCAAGGAGATAAAAGGAACGGGCAAGTAGAGAAGCAACAGATACAACGGATGTGGAAGTTTATGTTTGTTATAGAAAATGAAAGCTTGAACTTCAAAGATAGAAACTTAATGGTGTGTAAGAGAACTGAGAGATGATATTTACTTACAGATATCCTCAAGGTGACTATGATAGTAGTTGTTTGCATATGCTGTATCGAAACCTTCCAATCACCCCAGATATTTGAGAATTCTGAAAACACACTGAATTAATAAGTGCATGAAAGCATAAATTGTCTTCTGATCTATACCTTGACACACAATCTGTCTTAGAACTGAATCGAGATACTGAGAAGTTGAACTTAATATAAAAAAGAAGGAATAACCTTATTTAGAAATGACATCAAGGAAGATGGAGTTACTCCAGGATTTGAAGCACTAGCCATCAGATTGCTATGTTGCTTGAGCACTATGCAGAGCATTCAGAGTATTATTTATCACCACAGAATCCTGAAAGGATAACACAACCATCATTCAGTATGAAAATTGTAGACCTTGGGCCATATTGAATTGAGTAGTATTAAATGTTTGAATTTGCACATTCATTTCTATCTCTGTTCTAATTTCCATAACTAGGTTCCATACAATGTACTTCTTATCCCTATTTTTTTCGAAAAATGATTATTTTAGCTTTTATGCAGTAAATAATTCAACAGAGTTCATTAACATACATAAAAATCTCATACTAGAATAGAAGGAACTTGTTTTGACAGTACCAATTGCGTAAAATGAAGGAACTTACTCTTGTTGAAGGAGTACAGAAAGTCTGGGACCCATCCTGATATCCCTTTCCTATGATATCCCTTTCCTATGGAGCCTATTTCCAGGACCTTTGTGACAACAAGAATTATAGCCAAAATAAGCCATTTAGACATTAGAGAAACCAGAAAGGAGCATATATTTACAAGTAAACGACAAGATTGTTCCAACAAACAGCCAAGTCACCACACTAAACATATTTCAATCACCAAGTGGAGAACAATACCATTTCAATTGAAGTTATATCAAGACCTATGACAGAATCAATATTAAGATCAAGCCCTTGCAAGAATTGCCTGCTACCAACGTACCCCCATGATTCACCAGTGAATACCAGGCTGTATTAAAAGTATAAAATCAACAAATGGTAATGAGCAAGAAACACCTAAAAAACAACAACTAAAGGTGAAATTGCTAAAGCTCATGGTCCATTTTCATAAAAGAGGGAATAAAACTTACAAATATATAAGCATGAGATAGAAGCTGACACCTAAAAGATTCCCTTGCAAGGATTACGATGGAGATAGCAAATAAAAGCTGCGACACAAATCTGCATTGTGCAAGGAGCTGTTCTCTTGATGAGTTTGAAGAAATCTACATGAGAAAACATTCTCAAGATAAACTACAATGAATTGCAACTAGATTCACCAGAGCCAACTGTTAAAACATTCTCTCATTTTCTTTTTGTTGTCGACAAGTCATTTCAGAACATCCAAGAGAATACCCTGTTAAATACCAGCCACAAGATGAGTTAATAAGAAAACAAAATTCTTGCAAGGAAAACAACTAGAAGGTAAATCACAAAGATGAGTTAATAAGAAATGAAAATACCGGCCACAGTTGAGCCGACCTTGCTTGCATTCTCCACAGTAGGAGACATGGAAGATGCAACTAAACCAAGGTTTCTGAGACTTATTTCTTGTTACTGTCATACAAACGTGCTCGAAGAGCACCCAAATAATAACTCTCCTATAGGTTAAAAGGTATCTTTAGTCTGCTAAATATTTTAACATAAATTCAGTCAAACAGAAACTTGCAGCAGTATCAAGTGGATTAGATACCTTTAATTTCATCAATAGCAGAAACCATCCATAGAATGCCATCACTGAGAACCTTGGGATTCTTGTGCTCTTTCATATTTTTGCAAACCTACAAAAAGCCAATGTTCACAATAATCACTTCCATATACAATAGTTAGTTGAGAACAAGGTAACCAAGAACTTCTTTAGCAACATAACACAGATACAGAAATGCACAGTACAAACAGAAAGCTTACCCTCTCAACAATGAAACCTGGACCGGCAGTTCTCTTTGTTGTCCTCTTATTGTCTACATACTTCTTATTCGCACCCTTTTTTCTTTTTTGAACCAGAGATAGATTTAACAACGCTAGATCTTCCTCTGTCAGTAACGGATCATAACCATACAACCTATTTTAGCAACATCGTAAACTGGGCACATCAATCCCTTTCAAGTTGATCTGCAAGCAG
This sequence comes from Phyllobates terribilis, assembly GCF_046119375.1. Lineage (NCBI taxonomy): Eukaryota > Metazoa > Chordata > Amphibia > Anura > Dendrobatidae > Phyllobates > Phyllobates terribilis. The sequence continues at coordinate 43,227 of NW_027368719.1, read as the reverse complement.
AAATAATTTTATTTTAATTTTATCAATGAACAGACTAAATCTAATAAACACTAATGACAAAATTAACTATACATACATCGAAGAAGACTATATTCCTGTTAGCATATCGATCTTGTCTATCAATGCCACATCAAACTTTCTTTACATACACATTTCATGTTGTTGTAGTGATCACAATCAACATTCAGAAGATATGCACCATTTGCCAGGACAGCTGAAACACGGATCTGAAATGAATACACACGGTAGTTCCATGTTAGAGACCAGGTCATTAGAGACAATACTTTCAACACAGTAATAGAGCATCATTTCCTTAACATCTCATGGCAGAGCCAACTCTAGTCTAGGGAAAATACATGCAGGAAAATTAAGGCTAAGAAAGTTACGGACCAGAGTTCAAGACTACATCTTTCTTATGATGTTAGAAACCAGGTCTATTCGCACGAGAACCATAAACCAATCGACTCAGCGTCAGGACCCCCACTATGTCCTAAGAAGACCTACATTCCAAAAAGAAGGAACAGTTAGTAAGTTTATATAAGACATACATACAGGTGAGAAATGAGAAGAAAGGAAGGGGATATATAAGAAAGAATGTAAAATTACTTCAATCATTCATTCCAGGATGGTCCCTTTGATTATAACCAAGCCAAGCATTGTCCAAACGGCATCTTTTGTGCTTTTGCAACCAGGGCATCGACTCTAATCTTAAACTCTTCATACTCCCTCTGCATAGCAGTTTAAATAAAGTCATGAGAATGCGTTAACTTAGGTCCTACCATAAAGCAGCATGGTGTCTAGCAGTTGTTCAGGCGCATGCATGGCTAATCAGATCTTTGTTAAAATAAAGTCATTAGAATAAGTCATCAGCCCTGAAACAGTAACATTTCTCAATAACACCGTCAAAAGCCTTCTACTAATTATGACTTACAAAAATGAAATCACGTCAAAGAGAAGCCAGTAAACTACATCACAAACAATTGTGAAAACATAATTTTACTCGGTGGAAGCAAGTTCGGAAGTATACACTGGAAGATAGCAACAAAAAAGCACAACTCACCATGTAATATCTTTTGTACCTTATTACCACTCTTGGAGTGCTATAAAGTTAACGGAAATTGAACATCTGAATTGTATAATTGAAGTAATCAAATAGGGACATAGTAATCAGGGGAATCTATTACTTTCTCAAAAGAACTAGTCATTGACCAAAGTTTTCAACAAATTGCCTCTTTAGAAAAGAAATCTGCTTCTCATAAGCACTAGTAGAAACATTCGTCACCAGGAGATCAATCAAGAACTGCAGCTTAATCATTAAGGAAATTATGATGCAGATGCTTACATATGAAATTCTTCACCCTCCATATCACCTCCCTTTCCTTCAGATTCTTATCCTGCTTCAGTTTTCAACTCTCAACCCTTTCTTTCCAGTCAGCATTACCCAATCCATATGAGTTTAGGTCCTTTGACGGGTCAACAGCAGGAACTGCAACATCATAAATGATGCCATGAATAAACACGATCATAAGAAACACAAATCTGATATTCAAGAAAACATAGGCAGGGTCAGGTAAGAGTTTACCTGGCATGCTAGGGTCAACATAAGGTAGTGAGTGAATAGTGAACACGCTTTTCATAATGCAGAGGGCCTGATGTACTTCTAACAGATCCACATGCAGCCTGCAAGCCAACAGACACAATCTGAATCAAGAACAGATAAAATGCCAAAAGAAAGAGAAAATTTACTCAATGGGGGATTGTTACCCCGCTATGAGCAATCAAGATAGATGTTGTAGTGGGCACTTTCTTCCTCCTTGCAGAACCACTTTCTTCCTCTTTGCAGAACTAAAGCAAGCGGCATTAGACTTCTTCCGGTTCACTTTCTTCTCTACAGTGTCAGGACTAATCACAATCACTTCCAGATGAGGCTTTATCTTGCTAGGAACTTCCTATTTTGCCAGTGTCGCAGCCTTATTGATTGGTGACTAGTTGAGCACCTTCGACAACATTATCTGATTTCTGTAACAAAAAAATGATACTCTGAAGTCAGCAATGAAGGCTTTGAAAACACCAAACTATTTCAGAATCATGATATTTCTCCTAGATTGATGACCTTCTTGATATCAATGAGAGCTTCTACTTGTGGCTTGGCAAGCAATTGGGCACCAAATTTCCTATGGCAATTAAAAAGGGGATAGAATTAGGATAATTGTAATTTCTAAACTCAAAGCATTAATAATTATGAAAATCCATCAGAAATTAGTATCATAGACTACCAAAAAAGATAATGTTGAAACCACGATTAACAAACTACCATGAGCCTTGCAGAAAAGTGTTGACGAAACAGACTTTTAAGGTATGATAGATGAAATGCCATCCCGAAGAGTATATATAACTAATTGGAGTTGAACATAGCAATGTTAAATCCTCGTTCCCTACAACAGTATTTAACTAATTTGAGTTGAACATAGTAATGTTAAATCCCTGTTTTTCCCTAAAAAAGTCAAAAGTCATGATTTAGGCACAAACTTTTATACCCTGATGAGATCATACCATGTATTGATATATATGTCAGTGTTCAAAGTGCTAGCTGAGCCTGCAATGCCGCAAGCTCGTCTTCTTTGTCTTTGTTCTTTTCAGGTTGCCTTGTACGCTAGAAAGGGGCCATATGGTAGCTGGTTGTAGCAATTGTTCTTCTAAGTCAGCACCTTCCAACTCCCCCCGTTCTTCTTTACATACATCCTACGTAAACACAGTATCATCCATAGTAAGCCATAGCATCCATAATAAGCCATTTAGACTTTAGAGAAACCAAAAAGGAGCATATATTTACAAGTAAACGACAAGGTTGTTCCAACAAACAGCCATGTAACCACACTAAATAAATTTAAATCACTGAGTGGATGACAATACCATTTCAATTGAAGTTATATCAAGACCTTTGACAGAATCAGTATTAAGATCAAGCTCTTGGAAGAATCGCCTGCTACAAAGGTACCCTCAATCCCCCACGATTCACCAGTGAATACCAGAAAAACATGCTGCATCAAAATTATAAAATCAACAAATGGTAATGAGCAAGAAACAACTAAACAACATCAGCTAAATGGTGAAATTGCTGAAGATGACGGTCCATTTTCACGAAAGAGAGAATTACACTTACAAATGTATAAGCATGAGATAGAAGCTGACACCTAAACGATGCCCTTGGAAGAGTTACGTTGGAGATACTGCATTGTGCAAGAGGTTGCTCTGTTGACAAGTATACGGAACATATTTATTCATCTAGTTTTTGCTGTCATTTCAGCACAGTATCTACAAGCATGATAAAAATACAAGACATTCAAATATATCTTTGCAGCCTTCAGCACCATGTTTAAGGAATCTACATGAGAAAGCATTCTCAAAATGAACTACAATGAATTGCAACTAGATTCACCAGAGCCAATGTTTTGTTAAAAGCTAACTATTTTATCAAGATGGACTGCATCCGCCCACAAATCTAATTGACAAGGTGCATTCTCTCATTTGCTTTTTGTTGTCGTCAAGTCTTTCAGAAAATCCGAGAGAATACCCTGTTAAATACCAGCCATAAGATGAGTTAATAAAAAAGGAAAATTCTGGCAAGGAAAGAAACTAGATGATAAATCACAAAGATGAGTCAATAAGAAATACCAGCCACAATTGAGCCGACGTTGCTTGCGTTTGTCCACACATGACCCATGGAAGATGCAACTAAACCAACAGTTACCAAGGTTTCTGAGACTAATTTCTTGTTACTGTCATACAAAAATCCTCGAAGAGCACCAAGAACTCTCCTATAGTTTAAAAGGTATATTACTATATTTAGTGTGCTAAATATTTTAACTTAAATACAGTCAAATAGAAACATGCATCTAGAACACACCTGTTCCAGTGGGTTGGATACCTTTAATTTCATCAATAGCAGAAACCATCCACAAAATGCCCTCACAGAGAACCTTGGGATTCTTGTGCTCTTTCTAATTTAGCTAAGCTACAAAAAGCCAATGTTCACAATAATCACTTCCATATACAATAGCTAGTTGAGAACAAGGTAAAACAGAGATGCACTGCACAAACAGAAAGCTTACCCTCTTAAAAATGAAACCAACAATTCTCTTTGTTGTCCTCTTATTGTCTCCATACTTCTTATTCTCTTTGTTGTCGTCTTATTATCTCCATACTTCTTATTCCCACCCCTGTTTTGAACCAAAGATAGATTTAACAACGCTAGGTCTTCCTATGTTAGTAATGGATCATAACCATACAGAGTTTGCCTATTGAAGCAACATCGTGAACTGGGCCCATCAAGCCCTTTCAAGTTGACCTGCAAGAAGAAACAATTTTATTTTATTTTTATCAATGAAAAGACTAAATCTAATAAACACTAATGACAAAATTAACTATACATACATCGAAGAATACTACATTCCTGTTAGCATATCGATCATGTAAATAAATGCCATAGCAAACTTTCCTTACATAAGCAGAACAATTCTCGGAGCAGCGTTTTTTATCTTCTTGGCTATTCCAAACTGCATATTCCTTTGTGCAAAGTTCTCTAAAACAGAAAGGGGCAAATTTCAGAAAAATTTAAAGATAGAACATAGCACGCAACAAAGAAAAGGAAAGCAAGGGTGAATGGAGATATCACCTTGTGTAGTAGTCCATGAAGAAGATTAAAAGAGGGCTTTTACAATCTCCTTCACTGAAACTTCAGCAATCGCGTGAGGTGTGTGCAAGCCTGCTTTATATAGAGCCCAGGCCCGAGAACCCTGAAGTTTAAGAAACAGATATCAGCTGAAATTGTGTATAAACATCTCAAGTAATTTTTAGGAGCATAAAGTGAATGAAGTACCTTGACATAAGGTATAGTAGTGAGCTCAAGAATCACTGCTCTTACTCCAAACGATAACCAGACAGACCCTCGAGATCGTGTCGGCTGAGCCTCTGGCATAACGAGGCAACCATAGATGAAAACCTTTCAGCATTCCCTTGTAAGGCTTGAACCATACCTCTTTAAATTTTAAAGGCATCACAAACATCAGCAACAAGCACTTCCTACCACAATTATAAAGAATATATTTATTAAGATCATACAAAAAAAAAGAGATTAAGGGATGAAGAATGCAACAAGCCATCTCACAAAGTAAAGTATAAACATTAAGAAATTACCTGAATTAAGCGGGACAGAATAAGTGCAACATAAAATCTTTTTCACAGCCGGAGAGATTTCCGTTGGAGACATCTCTTGATCTACCTCCAGCTGGTCGTAAAGGTACACCATGAGCCATACTCATCAGAAATGGCTCTAGAAGTCCAACACGATTGACAACTGCATGCATTCCTTAAACTTGAGTTGACATGAATGATAGCATAAGAGCAAAAGAATCAAAAGAATCAAAACCCGAAAAATGGAACAATCATCGCTAAAATATTAACATAAAATCACTTTTCGTAGAATATCAACATTGCCCACCTGAATCACTGAAAGGAACAAGCTCAAATTAATGCTGACCTGATCTATAGCTGGCAGGTACATGAATAGTTCATAAAACAATTTTCAATCAGGCTCCACTCTGACATTAATGGGGGTTACAAGATAACTATATGAAGATCAGAAAGCAAGAATAAACCCTTCCCTTTCCCTTGAAAGATCATCCATTACAATCTGCATGGAGTGCAAAATTTCTTAGAATATAGACACCAACAGGAACACATTAAGACTTAAAAAATGAGGAGCTATGATTTTTATGATATATTACTTAAATACATACAAGAAATTCTTCTGGAGTTTAATCATTAGGAAATTATGATGCATATGCTTACATCTGAAATTCTTCACCCTCCATATCACCTCCCTTTCCTACAGATTCTTATCCTACTTCAGTTTCCAACTTTCAACCCTTTCTTTCCAGTCAACATTCCAAATCCATATGAGTTTAGGTCCTTTGACGGTCAACAATTCTGACAGCAACATCATATGTGATGGCATGGAAAACACAATCATAAGAAACACAAATCTGATATTCAAGAAAAACATAGGCAGAGTCACGTAAGAGTTCACGTGGCAGGCTAGGGTCAACATAAGGTAGTGAGTGAACAGTGAACACGCTTTTTATAATGCAGAGGGCCTGACGTACTTCTAATAGACCGGTTGTTTGTTGTTGCAATTGGAATTTCACCGGATATCTGACAAGATTTTGAGGCAACCATCAATCTAAAATTAAAATCAACTCACGAAGTACCATCATCACATTAGTAATCACTTTAGATAACAAAAAGTTAATGATACAGGGGGTACTAAGTTTCTGGATACCAAGGGAAAAAAGGATAACAGAATGAAATATAATACAACACATTTCTTAGGAAACTTTTTTGCATTGGCTGCTAAGTGATAGATCATGAAGTAAGGTTTCATTCTAGCAAAACCAAGATGAGAGAAAATATTTTTTTTATAGAACATCAACATCCTATTTCTTTAGGGAATTCAGTACCTCGGTTTGCTTTTAAAATTCCTCGACATATTCATCCACAACTAAATCATTGAGAACATCAGCAACATCCATATCAATATCTCAGTCCTTTGGCTCGGTATAAGCCACCAATCCACAAGCAGCCTGCAAACGAACAGGCACAATCTGAATCAAGAACAGACAAAATGCCAAAAGAAAGAAAAAATGTACTCAATAGGGATTGTTACCCTACTACAAATAGAAAGCTTACCCTCTCAAAAATGAAACCTCGACCAACAGTTCTCTTTGTTGTCCTCTTATTGTCTCCATACTTCTTATTCCCACCCTTTTTTCTTTTTTGAACCGAAGATAGATTTAACAACGCTAGATCTTCCTCTGTCAGTAATGGATCATAACCTTACAGCCTACTGAAGCAACATTGTAAACTAGGCCCATCAAGCCCTTTCAAGTTGATCTGCAAGCAGTCACAATTTTATTTTATTTTTATCGATGAACAGACTAAATCTAATGAACACTAATGACAAAATTAACTATACATACATCAAAGAAGATTATATTCCTGTTAGCATATCGATGGTGTCTATCAATGCCATAGCAAACTTTGGTTACATACACATTTTCTGTAACACGGATCTGAAGTAGTGATCAGAATCAACATTCAGAAGATATGTACCATTTGTCAGGACAGCTGAAACATGGATCTGAAATGAATACACACAGTAGCTCCATGTTAGAGACCAGGTCATTGTAGATGATACTTTCAACACAGTAATAGAGCATTATTTCCTTATCATCGCATGGCAGAGCAACTCTAGTCTAGGGAAAAGACATATAGGAAAATTAAGGCTAAGAAAGTTATGGACCAAAGCGTTCATGGCTCTAGCTATCTTATTATGTTGGAAACCAGGTCTCTTCTCATGAGAAACATACACCAACCGAGAAAATTCATTACCATCTGTGTCAAGACCCCCCATTGTGTCCTAAGAAGACCTACATTCCAAAAGAAAGAACAGTTAGTAAGTTTATATAAGACATAAATTATGGTGAGAAATGAGAAGAAAGGAAGGGGATACGTGAGAAAGAATGTAAAATTACTTCAATCATTCATTCTAGGATGGTCCCTTTGATTATTTCAAAGCCACGCATTGTCCAACCGACATCTTTTGTGCATTTGCAACCAGGGCATCGATTCTAATCTTAAACTCTTCATACTCCCTCTGCATAGCAGTTAAAATAAAGTCATGAGAACACGTTAACTTAAGCAACATGGTCGCATGAATGGCTAATCAGATCTTTGTTTTAAAAGGGTTTTTTATGGAGGATGTTCTGGAGCTGTGAAGTAGAAGGAGAAGTGAAAATTTATTGTGCTAAAGTGTCAAAGGCAAACTACACAAGGATGGAAAAGTGAAAAACAAATCATCAGGAAACATATATAATGTTTATTTTGTAGCAAATTTCCTCAAATACATTTATTTAATTCCATAGAAAGCAGATAGAAGTTGAACAACCAAGAAACTACCAGCAAATCGTGAAAAGCTCACATATCTACAGAATATATATAAAAAGGATGCATGGAACTGATTTTCTTGCCTTCATTGCCCTGCGCTCTTTACCAAAAGAAGGTTGCATCTTGTCTTTGAGATAATAAATCTTTTGTGCAAAATAGAATTCAGGGGCCCTAGGCTCAATATTAAACTTCTTGCAAAATGGTACCCACTGCCTTACAAAATCAAACGTTTCAGAAAGGTCTTCAAAAGTCAACACCATCGTTAGAAATGTAGCAGGAGACCTTGTCAACAGGATAGTCCACAACCAAAATGGGGTTAACTGTGAATGCTCTCCTTCACGATCAAACCTGAAGATAAATTTGTCACATTATTAGATAAACAAAACAAAACTCATATGAGTATAAAGGGTAGTAAACTAAACGATAGGGAGCATACAGACCTCATAGCAAGTCTGTCAAGATAAGTCCAACGGTTGATGACAAATAATTGGTACCAGCCACAAAGGATATGCATCATTCACAGGATGGGTAATACGGTATTCCAAGAAGAAAGCCGGAATAATGAGGCAAAGAATGGGTAAGGTTTCAAATGAGAGGACGGAATGGGTACGGTGCGAATCGGATCCTCAGCCCTGAAACAGTAGTATTTATCATTAAGACCGTCAAAAGCCTTCTACTGATCATGACTTACATAAAAAGGAAATCATGTCAAAGTGAAGCCAGTAAACTACATCAGAAACAATTGTGAAAACATAATATTATTCTGTGGAAGCAACTTCGGAAGTATGCACTAGAATTTTGCAAAAAAAAAGCACCACTCACCATGTAATATCTTTTTTACCTTGTTACCACTCTTGGAGTGTCATAAACTTAACGGACACTGAACATCTGAATACTAATCAGGGGTTACTATTAATTTCTCAAAAGCACTAGTCATTGACCAAAGTTTCCAATCCAAATTGCTAATTTTAGAACAGAAAATAGCTTCTCATAAGAACTAGTACAAACTTAAGTCACCAGGAGATCAATCATGATTAGCAGTTCAATCATTGCTTAGAGACATATTAAAGAAACATCGTAAGGAAATTATGATGCAGATGGTTACATCTGAAACTCTTCACCATTAGAACCAGAGCCCTTCGATATTACCTCCCTTTCCTTCAGATTATCTGCCGCCTACCTGAGAATATATATATTTGTTTTAATTATAAACATTTCAAGGAATAACGTTAAATAGTAAGTATTAAAATATATAAAGGGTATAAGAGTAAGCTTAAATAAATACTTTTAATAATAAGAACCATTTAGGACAAGAATCTCACCCCAAGGAACCACTGTTTTGGAGAATCTGCATTTTCATATATTCTTCCATACATAATCTGAGTATAAACTGACTCTCAAAGAGCTTAAATACTGAATTGATGCTAAAAACTAGTAGCGGCCTGCTACTACTATAGAAGAAACTGACTCACCTAACCTAAACTCAGGAAACTAATACTGACTTCTTACATAAATCACTTAATTAAGATAGAATTAGAAGAAACTACTAAATAGATATATTCTGAGCGTAAGATTCTTATCATTAAACATAAATGATGATACCAGGAGTGATAGAGTATGTATGTATAAATATTTTAACATATTCCTGACTATCTCACAACTAATGTCAGAAGTAAACTTAAAATAGAAGCTTACATTTTGTGTTCAGGTTCTTGGAATCTTGCTGCTTAAAATAAAAGCTGCGATGATCAAGTAACTTATAATGGTTCTTGGCATAACTCTAGCGCATACCTTGTTCAAATCTAAACTGGCTCTTGGTCCATTCTTGTTGCTTCTGTTTAAGACGATTTCAGAGGACATGCAGTGTTGAAGCTGGATTTTTACACATTAAGCCCATTACATCTAAACCATGGTCACCGTATAGACGCTCAATGCACCTCATATTAAGAGCTATATAAAAAAATGAAGCACAATTTAATACCAAGTAAATCAAATAATGGATGTAGCAAACTTCTGCAGCAAAAGTAGAAGGAAGAAGTCTGACCAGTAAATTGATCTCCGATAGAAATTGGGGAGTCTGTGTTATTTTTATTATTTCTAATGTTGTTCAGTAAATCCTCCAAGCGTTTTTCAGTTGAATTCACAAACTCCAATAGCATATCCAGCTCAAATCTGAATCACCAAAAAACAGTCTCATCATGCTAGAAGTAAGGGAATGTTTGGTAAATCAGTATATGGATATCAATTTGACATCATGATATACCCCATTATCAATCTAATACATGTCATCTTCGCATTTAAAAAGCTTTCTTCCTAATAGTTTCTGCGCATGTGTTTGAATGAATAGTCACTTCAAGAAGTAACAGATACCCAATGACCATTCAGAACTTAAGCAACAACTTCTGATCTATTGGCTTGCTGTATGTATAGGATAATGCACGGGCCATAAAATTAATGAGTGTCGGAGTAAACAAAACTATCAAATTCAACACTAAAAGAAAATATTTAACAACGCTTATACATCATCAGGTAAGAGACGATAGCTTACAATCAGAAAGATCAAGATCTTGAAATGATTTCTGATACTTCTCCTTCTTTTCTTTAGCTACCTCCGTTTCATGCTTTACCTCTTTATCCTTTTCATCGATCTTGATAGATCTGGGCAAGTGCCCATCATTCCACATAGATTCTGAAATTAAAATGGGTAACGTCAATTTCCAATTATGATATATGAGGCTGCGAAGTGACCCACAAAATAGATAAAGCATGTACTATTTGTTAAAAGCTAACCATTTTATCATATGGACTGCATCTTCCCACAAATCTAAAGTTGAAAAGGTGCATTCTCTCATTTTCTTTTTGTTCGAGAACATCAGAGAGAATACCCTGTTAAATATCAGCCACAAGATGAGTTGATATGAACAGAAAGTTCTAGCAAAGTGGAAAAAAAAACTAGAAGGTAAATCACAAAGATGAGTTAATAAGAAAAGAAAATATCAGCCACAATTGAGCCGCCCTTGCTTGCCTTCTCCACAGCGGGACACATGGCAGATGCAACTAGTTACCAAGGTTTCTGAGACTAATTTCTTGTTACTGTCATACAAACATCCTCGAAGAGCACCAAATAACTCTCCTATAAGTTAAAAGGTGGTTAAAAGGTATCTTTAGTCTGCTAAATATTTTAACATAAATTCAGTCAAACGTAAACATGGAGCAATATCCAGTGGATTAGATACCTTTAATTTCATCAATAGCATAAACCATCCACAAAATGCCCTCACTGATAACCTTGGGATTCCTGTGCTCTTTCATAATTTTGCAAAGCTACAAAAAAGCCAATGTTCACAATAATCACTTCCACATACAACAGCTAGTTGAGAACAAGGTAACCAAGAACTTCATTAACAACATAACACAGAAAAAGAGATGCACTGTACAAACAGAAAGCTTACCTGCTAAAAAAAAACCCGGACTAACATCCTCCAGGCAGAACCAAAAGTGAGATATAGGTCACTCTTTTCTTTCTCTCATTTTGCCTAGGCGCCCTTTTCGAGATTTCACCTAGACACTCCTCTGCTTTTAGGCTCACATCATGTCCCCACGTAAACTGGGCCCTGGATGCCATCAAGCCCTTTCAAATTAATCTGCAAGCAGAAACAATTTTATTTTATTTTTATCAATGAACAGACTAAATCTAATAAACACTAGTGACAAAATTAACTATACAATTTTATTTTATTTTTATCAATGAACAGACTAAATCTAATAAATACTAACGACGAAATTAACTATACATACATCGAAGAACACTATATTCATGTTAGCATATCGATCATGTGTATCACTGCCATAGAAAACTTTCTTTACATAAGCAGAACAATTCTCAGAGCACCGTTTTTTTTCTTCTTGGCTATTCCAAACTGCATATACCTTTGTGCAAAGTTCTCTAAACCAGAAAGGGTCAAATTTTAGAAAAATTTAGAGATAGCACATAGCACGCAACAAAGCAAAGAAAAGCAAGGGTGAATGGAGATATTACCTTGTGCAGTAGTCCATGAAGAAGATTAAAAGAGGTCTTCTACAATCTCCTTCACTGAAACTTCAGCAATTGGTTGAGGTGTGCGCAAACCTGCTTTATATCCTGCAAACCAACAGACACAATTTCAATCAAGAACAGATAAAATGCCAAAAGAAAGTGAAAAAATGTACTCAATGGGGATATTTACATTTTAGTCCAAAGTGTTTGAATTGTTAAACAAAATAACAGAACTGAGATGAATTTCCCTCTTGAACAATCTGAATGTATTGAAATACATTTTAATGGGGATTGTCGCATCCTCTCCGACTTCAGCAAAATAATAACAGAACTGAATTGCCCTCTCGAACAATCTGAATGTATTGAAATACATTTTAATTCAAAGTGTTAAACAAATGAATTAACATTACCAATATATTATTATCTCATTGTACAACTCCATAATGTGATCAGGATCCTTGCCAGCCAGATCAGGGCATAGTTTTAACAATTTCCATATTCTTGTTATATACTGGTTCCCACTTTAGTATATTGCTGCAAGGGAAACTGGCTGGAACTCTGTCTGGTACAATGCCGCATGCACAACATATAGCATTATAGAGAAGTGAACAGTTCTGTTTGGTGTATCAAAGTTTAATTTGTAGAATAAGAACTACTTACCTGAAGCCACTCAGCAACTGCGGCTACATTTGGCATTGTTGCACTCATCCCAACTATCTGCATACCACGAGCAGAGTCACTTTTGCTTCTACTTGTGCCAAAACTTTCTCCACTAGATGATTGAATGTTTCCTTCCCCAGCTGCTTATCTTATCTTTTTCCACAAAAGCTCCAACAGATAACCTCTATGTGGATCAGCTACCTAGAAACAATCATGATAGCTTTAGTTATCTAGGGCTCTGGAATGAATGTAAGAAGATAGCTCAAATCGTGATGAACAATATACCATGTGGAGCTCATCAATTAAATCAATTCCAACTTCTGATAAACGGTCCTCTTCTAGCAATCTATTAATAGAGAGTTAGCCTTCTCAATCGTGCAAAGACAGCTACAGATGTATCTTATGGAAGTGTTGCACCACCTTGGCTTCCGTAATAGCTAGGAATATATGGTTCCAAGTGGACATCAAGATGCTCGTCTTGCATGAGTAACAGATTGATCAAAGTACATAAAACTGAAGCTTCAAAGTAAAAGAGGAAAAAGTATAGTACCTTTTCTGCACAAATTGATACAACATACGGAAGTCCAAGGATAGCCATTTTACAGTTGTTATAACCATCCGCAACATCAAGATTTCAGCAACAGAACTCTAACCAGCACTGTACAGAAGAAGAGTGATCAAGTCTACTATGTATGTGAAATGATAAGCTGTGAAGACTTAAGACAAAAGGAAATTGGCGTCAGCAGTTGTACACTAGAGATAAAAGTATCTTAATAATCTTTGAGCTGTTTCAGGCTGAATATGAAAAATTAAATAACCACAATAAACACTATCTACCTAGTTACCTAGTAGATGAATGCAATATACAAGGTTTTTCTTCTGTAAGACACCATCCACCTGAAGACAATCAACCTACAAAAAGAAAGAAGATACACATTTTTTTGAGAATGACTATTTCAAGATTGGAAAAAAAAAATTGAATAGGCAACCCTTTGAGGTAATATCAGAGCCAACCCACAAAAATAATTCTGTAAACCAGTCTACATGTTCAAAGACCACGTCCAAATAAAAGTAAGTAACTCTTCATGGTAGGATCTTACATTAAGCTATAAGAAAATATGGAACAACCTAGATATAACTCAAAGATGATGTCATGACCTACCTTCCCTAGATTCTTTTATCTTAAAACCATCAATGTCAAAAGGAAGACCCCAAGGGATTTGTCAAAAGAATTTCAATAGTTATATATTTGAACTTAAAAGGACAAAATGATCATATATAGCAATGATAAATTACTGACTAAGAGAAATGTCAAGCAACTCAAAGCTACCGAGTTTCTGATACTAATTTCTTGTTACTGTCATATAAACGTCCTCAAAGAGCACCTAATAACTCTCCTATAGGTTAAAAGGTAGTTAAAAGGTATCTTTAGTGTGCTAAATATTTTAACTTAAATTCAGTGAAACATAAACATGTAGCTAGAACATACCTGTTCCAGTGGGTTGGATAGTGGATACCTTTATGAAGAAACTATAAATCACTCTCTTTTTTCTTTCTCTCATTTTGCCTAGGAGCTCTTTCGAGATTTCACCTAGCCACTCCTCTTCTTTTAGGCTCACATAATATCACATCACTCATAACCGCATATTGCCCCGGTCTATACCGGTCCAGATTACCTGATTATTGCATGAATCGCCCCGTAGGGTTTTCGACTCATCCCAGGATTTTGATGGCCTTTTTCTTTTTGTGGCTTTTTCTTTTTTTGAAAAAATGACATATTTACACACTCAATAAACTCCCAACTCTAACAAAAATGGTCCTAATTATGAAATCAAATGTTGACTCAACAAAACTACGAAAAACTAGTAATAGAGCATTATTTCCTTAACAACTCATGGCAGAGCCAACTCTAGTCTAGGGAAAAGACAAGTAGGAAAATTAAGGCTCGGAAAGTTATGGACCAAAGCGTTCATGGCTCCAGCTTTCTTATGATGTTGGAAACCAGGTCTCTTCTCACGAGAAACATAAACCAACCGAGGTAATTTATTATCATCAGTGTCAAGACCCCCATTGTGTCCTAAGAAGACCTACATTCCAAAAAGAAAGAACAGTTAGTAAGTTTATATAAGAAATACATACAGGTGAGAAATGAGAAGAAAGGAAGGGGATACTTGAGAAAGAATGTAAAATTACTTCAATCATTCATTCCAAGATGGTCCTTTGATTACTTCAATCATGAGAATACGTTAACTTAAGGTCCTATCATAAAGCAATATGGTGTCTAGCAATTGTTCAGGCGCATGCATAGCTAATCAGATCTTTGTTTATAGAGGATATTCTGGAGCTGTGAAGTAGCAAGAGAAGTGGAATTTATTGTGCTGAAGTGTCCATGGCAAACTACATAAGGATGGAATAGTGAAAAATAGCTCATCGGGAAACATATATAATGTTTATTTTGTAGCAAATTTCCCCATATAAACTCATTTAATTCCATAGAAAGCAGATTGAAGTTGAACAACTAAGAAACTACCAGCAAATTGTGAAAAGCTCATATATATATATAGAATATATAAGGATGCATGGAACTGATTTTCTTACCTTCATTGCCCTGCGCTCTTTACCAAAAGAAGGTTGCATCTTGTCTTTGAGTAATCAATCTTTTGTGCAAAATAGAATTCAGGGGCCTTAGGCTCAATATTAAACTTCTTGCAAAATGGTACCCACTGCCGTGCAAATTCAAATGTTTCAGAAAGATCTTCGAAAGTCAACACCTTCGTCAGAAATGTAGCAGGAGACCTTGTCAACAGGATAGTCCACAACCAAAATGGGGGTTAACTGTGAACGCTCTCCTTCACGATCAAATCTGAGGATAAATTTCTCACATTATTAATATACAAAAGAAAACTCATATGAGTATAAAGGGTAGTAGACAAAACGATAGGGAGCATACTGACCTCAAAGCGAGTCTGTCAAGATGAAAAATAGTTGATACCAACCACAAAGAATATGCATCATTCACAGGATGGGTAATACGGTATTACAAGAAGAAAGACGAAATAATGAGGCGAAGAATGGGTAAGGTGTCACATGAGAGGATGGAATGGGTACGGTCCGAATCGGATCATCAACCCTGAAACAGTAGTATTTATCATTAAGACCATCAAAAGCCTTCTACTAATCATGACTTACATAAAAAGGAAATCACGTCAAAGAGAAGCCAGTAAACTACATTAGAAACAATTGTGAAAACATAATTTTATTATGTCGAAGCAACTTCGGAAGTATGCACTGGAATTTGGCAAAAAAAGTAGCACAAATCACCATGTAATATCTTTTTTACCTTATTTCCACTCTTGGAGTGCTATAAAGTTAACGAAAACTGAACATCTGAATTGTATAATTGAAGTAATCAAATAGGGACATATTAATCAGGGGAAACTATTAATTTCTCAAAAGCACTAGTCATTGACCAATGTTTTCAGTCCAAATTGCTAATTTTAGAACAGAAAATAGCTTTTAATAAGCACTAGTAGAGATATAAGTCACCAGGAGATCAATCACGAACTGCAGTTTAATCATTAAGGAAATTATGACGAAGAAGCTTACATCTGAAATTCTTCACCCTCCATATAACCTCCCTTTCCTTTAGATTCTTATCTTGCTTCAGTTTCCAACTCTCAACCCTTTCTTTCCAATCATCATTGCCCAATCCATATGAGTTAAGGTCCTTTGACGGGTCAACAACAGGAACTGCAGCATCATATATGATGGCATGAAAAACACGATCATAAGAAACACAAATCTGATATTCAAGAAAGCATAGGCAGAGTCAGGTAAGGGTTTACCTGGCATGCTAGGGTCAACATAAGGTAGTGAGTGAACAGTGAATACGCTTTCAGAATACAGAGGGTCTGACGTACTTCTAATAGATCGGTTATCTACTGTTGCAATTGGAATTTCACCGGATATCTGACAAGATTATGAGGCAGCCATCAATCCAAAATTAAAATCAATTTACAAAGTACCATCATCACATTTGAAAGCGCTTTAGATAACAGAAACTTATGATTCAGGGGGTACTAAGTTTCTGGAAACCAAGAAAAAAAAGGATAACAGAATGAAATATAATACAACACACTTCTTAGGAAACTTTTTTGCATTGGCTGCTAAGTGATTGATCATGATGTACAGTTTCATTCTAGAAAAATCAAGATGAGAGAAAATAAATATTTCATAGCACATCGGCATCCAATTTCTTTAGGAAATTCAGTACCTCGGTTTGCTTGTAAGATTTGTAAAATTCCTCAACATATTCAACGACAACTAACTCATTGTCAACATCAGCAGCATCCATATCGACAACCGAGTCCTTTGGCTCGGTATAAGCCACCAATCAACATGCAGCCTGCAAACCAACAGACACAATCTGAATCAAGAAAAGATAAAATGCCAAAAGAAAGAGAAAAAATTGTACTCAATGAGGATATTTACATTTTAGTTCAAAGTGTTTAAATTGTAAATCAAAATAACAAAACTGAGCTGAATTGCCCTCTTGAACAATCTGAATGTATTGAAATACATTTTAATGGGGATTGTCGCATCCTCTCCTACTTCAGCAAAATAATAACAGAACTGAATTGCCCTCTCGAACAATCTGAATGTATTGAACTACACTTTAGTTCAAAGTGTTAAACAAATGAATTAACATTACGAATAATATTATTACCTCATTGCACAATTCCACAATGTGATCAGGATCCTTGCCAGCGAAATCATGGCATAGCTTTAAAAATTTCCATATCTTGTTATATACTGGTCCCACTTTAGTATATTGTTGCAAGGGAAAACAAGCTGGAACTCTGTCTGGTACAATTCCGCCTGCACAACATATAGCATTATAGCGAAGTGAATATTTCTGTTTGGTGTATCTAAGTTTAATTTACAGAATAACAACTACTTACCTGAAGCCACTCAGCAACTGCGGCTACATTTGGCATTGTTGCACTCATCCCAACTATCTGCATACCACGAGCAGGGTCACTTTTGCTTCTGCTTGTGCCAAAACTTTCTCCACTAGATGATTGAATGTTTCCTTCCCCAGCTGCTTATCTTATCTTTGTCCACAAAAGCTCCAACAGATAACCTCTATGTGGATCAGCTACCTAGAAACAATCATGATAGCTTTAGTTATCTAGGGCTCTGGAATGAATGTAAGAAGATATCTCAAATCTTGATGAACAATATACCATGTGGAGCTCATCAATTAAATCAATTCCAACTTCTGATAAACGGTCCTCTTCTAGCAATCTATTAAATAGAGAGTGAGCCTTCTCAATCGTTCAAAGACAGCTACAGATGTATCTTATGGAAGTGTTGCACCACCTTGGCTTCCATAATAGCTAGGAATATGTGGTTCCAAGTGGACCTCAGATGCTCGTCCTGCATGAGTAACAGATTGATCATAGTACATAAAACTGAAGCTTCAAAGTAAAAGAGGAAAAAGTATAGTACCTTTTCTGCACAAATTGATACAACATACGGAAGTCCAAGGATAGCCATTTTACAGTTGTTATAACCATCCACAACATCAAGATTTCAGCAACAAAACTCTAACCATCACTGTACAGAAGAAGAGTGATCAAGTCTACTATGTATGTGAAATGATAAGCTATGAAGACTTAAGACAAAAGGAAATTGGCGTTAGCAGTTGTACTCTATAAATAAAAGTATCTTAATAATCTTTGAGCTGTTTCAGGATGAATATGAAAAATTAAATAACCACAATAAACACTATCTACCTAGTTACCTGGTAGATGAATGCAATATACAAGGTTTTTCTTCTGTATGACACCATCCACCTGAAGACAATCAACCTACAAAAGAAAGAAGATACACAATTTTTTGAGAATGACTATTTCAGGATTGGAAAAAAAATTGAATAGGCAACCCTGTGAGGTAATATCAGAGCCAACTCACGAAAATAATTATGTAAACCAGTATACATTTTCAAAGACCATGTCCAAATAAAAGTAAATAACTCTTCATGGTAGGATCTTACATTAAGCTATAAGAAAATATGTAACAACCTAGATATAACTCAAAGATGATGTCATGACCTACCTTCCCTAGATTCTTTTATCTTAAAACCATCAATGTCAAAAGGAAGACCCCAAGGGATTTGTCAAAAGAATTTCAATAGTTATATATTTGAACTTAAAAGGACAAAATGATCATATATAGCAGTGATAAATTACTGACTAAGAGAAAGGTCAAGCAACTCAAAGCTACCGAGTTTCTGATACTAATTTCTTGTTACTGTCATATAAACATCCTCAAAGAGCACCTAATAACTCTCCTATAGGTTAAAAGGTAGTTAAAATGTATCTTTAGTGTGCTAAATATTTTAACTTAAATTCAGTGAAACATAAACATGTAGCTAGAACATACCTGTTCCAGTGGGTTGGATAGTGGATACCTTTATGAAGAAACCTATAGAATAAGGGTTTCTAGGACTATTTGGACTAGTTAAAATGTTCACTGAATTTAATAGTTTAAATAGCGAAGTTTATCTTCTTTTAACAGTTACCTTGAAAGAAATTCACTGAATTTCTTTCAAGGTAAAATGTTCATTTTTTTTAGGAAGAAAAGTTATATAGTTTACGTGCCTTCATCTTCTTCTTTTTTCCTGATTTGTGACAGGTTGGAATGTTAGCAATTCTCTCTTTGGGTCTAAGATCCACTTTAATCAAGAGTTGCAAGAGATTGTAGATTTTATCCAGAGATAATATATTTTACTTTGTTGCTTTATGCATCTATGATATACTTCAATTTGTTATTTATCAATTATATATTTTACTTATTAAATTAGATATATTATATATAAATATGAAATTCTATATTCATATAATGCTCTTTTTAATGCGTATATACAGCCGTGGAGGAGAAAGTTTTGACAATCAGATTGCATCTATTACTCAAATTTCTAATGTGACACCAAATCTAAAGAAGACATCTACTTCGGTCCAAAATTTAAAAGATCTTTGGCTGCAATAAAAGAATCTATAAAGGTAATTTATATCCCTTTATAAAGTTTTATGATCTTCTAAAAATAAGTTTCTTATAAAGTGTATTCCATGATTGATGTCTAAATGAACTCTAACGTCATCTCATTTCTTCCTTTATATGAGATGATTTGAGTTATATGATTCTCAACGTTAATTTTATTTAGTATTTGATATGAGCAGATTGGGTATGGTGTAGTGATTGTGAAAGCGATTACCTTTGATATCAATAAAAAGTGGTACTACCATACCAGAAAAGGTGCCCAGTCCTCAGCCCTCATCCTCACCACCTCCACCACCTGCTGCTCACCCCATATCTCCAATCCATTAATTCACCCCGTCTCCTCCACATGACTCAAAGCCTCCTCCACTGACTTCACCGAGCATACCCCCTCTGCCTCTAGACATGTTGAATCCACCCACCAACATCCTGAAATCACATCCACTGCTCTCTCCCTCACTTCTCCTCCTTCTCCGCCGCCTCAGTCGTCCCTTAAACGAGCTTAGCCATCACGCCTTCCTCTACCACACAAAAAACGTCAAAAGACGATCTTCGCACCAGAAAGCGACGAGTCCCTCAGCCCCCTGCTCACGGAAACTTCTCGACACGCGTCGTCATCGAGCCTCTCATAATAGGCCAATTCTTCTGGTCCAGCCTCAACCCTGCCGAGTTCGACGTCGCCGCCGCAGTCGCCTCTCACGAGCGCACTCATTGGTCGGAGCTCGAGGTAGAGCTGTTCGCGATCGACTATGAAGAAGTGAGAAAAATTCTACAGCGCACTCGCTGTCATGACCCCCAACCCAGGCTAGCTCTATTCTGTGACACACATTCCATGGGGGGGACGAGCCCAAGACGCTGAATGTCAAGCTTATGGAAAAGGTGCTCGGTCTTCCAACGGGCGAAGGGTACGCGTCTCTGTCGAAGAAAAACTGGCCCTCTGGAAAGGGCGAGACGCTGGATCTGCTGGTGTGGAAGCTGCGTCCAAGGAAGATCAAGATGCATATGCTGAGCTTCGGCACAAAGCTCATCCATTACATCATGCTGCGTAATATCATCCCTCGCCAAGAGAAGCGAGATACCTTCATCATAACTGATGCGTGCCTACTGCGTGAAGTCATCAAAGGAAGCCTCATTGACACGCCGCGCCTCATTCTCTCTCACATGTTGACGGTGAAGATGCACGAGAACCACGCGCTTCCCTACACCCACATCATCAAGAAGCTCATGTTCATGCTCAAGCTGAGGATCTATAGGCTGGTAAAAGAAACGCCTTGTGAAAGCATCATCATTGAGACTGGGCTGCACCGGCAACTCAAACACACCAGTATGGATGCGCCAGTTGATAAGTTGTTCCTTGGCTCCACTCCCAGAACTGAGCCTAAGCCCGAGCCCAAACCCAAGCCAAACACCTCAGCCCCTCCCAAATCCGAACTCAGACCTCGCCGCATCAAGAGCCCCTCGAAGGAGCCCAAGCCGTTGCTGCCGCGAAATATGAGCTCAAAGGAAATTCAGCTTTGCACCTTGGAAGCTGTACTTCAGACAAATCAGCATCTTTTAGGGCTCAGGTGCATGCTCGACTGGCACCTTCATCATGTCAAGGCGCTCATGATCGTGCCTCTAAAACAGAGTTGCGAGGATGAGTACCAGGATGAATACCAATGGGAGTAGCTATTGTCTCAGTTCCCCTTAGGGTCCCTCAGAAATCCAAAACTCCTCTAAAATTCTTTTTATTTTTGCTCTTTTTTGACTGTTTTTTTGTGTGCTCTTATATATCTATCAATGAATTACTTGTTTTGGTTCACTTATCTGCTTGCTCTAGTGCATACTGAGGTGGTAGGTAGAGGGGGCGGGAGAAAGAGAGAGAGGGAGAGACTTGGGGTGTGCAAGGAGGGGCTGAGAGAGAGGGGGTTAGCGAAATAAGAGAGAGAGAGATGGAAAGAGAGTGGGGAGAGAGAGGGGGAGTGACAGAGAGAGGGAGGGAGAGGGAGATTAATCTAGAGGAAAGGGGTGAAAGAAATATGATGGAGAGAGAGAGGGAGAGAGGAGAGAGGGAGAGGGAGAGAGAGAGATAGGAGGGGGGGGGGGTACGTAGAGGGGGCAAGAGAAAGAGAGAGAGGGAGGGAGAAATTGGGACGTGCGTGGAGGCGCCTACAAAGAGAGAAAGGTGTGAGAAATAGTAGAGAGAGGGGAAAGGGAGAGAAAGGGGGGAGGGAGAGAGTGAAGAGAGAGGGAGAGGGAGAGACAAAGAGAGAGGGAGGGAGAGGGGGCAAGAGAGAAGGGAGAGGAAAGGGATGAAGGAGGAAATGGGAGACAGAGAGAGGCAAGGGAGGGAGGGAGATCGAGATCGAGAGAGAGAGAGAGGTGGAGAGGGAGAGGGGGAGAGGGAGAGAGAGAATGGAAGGGGGAGGGGGAGGGAGAGGGAGAGGGGCCAAGAGAAAGAGAGAGGGAGAGAGAAAAGAGGTGAAGGAGGGAAGGATATGAGAGAGAGAGAGAGAGAGAGAGAGAGAGGTTGTGTGAAGGAGGAAAGGGCAAGAGAGAGAGAGAGAGAGAGGAATGGGAGGGGTTCAGAGAGTGGGCAAGAGAAAGAGAGAGAGGGAGATCTTGGGGCGTGTGGGGAGGCGCCCAGAGAGAGAGGGGGCGAGGGCCGAGGGGTACTAGGCTCCTCTTTCTCATGAAAGGGGATCGCTGATTCGAAATCGCTGAATTTGTAGATGTAACAAACAATGAGTCGAGTAAATAGTTCTATGAACGAATAGATCGAACCGAATTGGAAAACAGAAAGATTTGTACAAGTTATACCTTTCATTACCCCTTTGTGGAAAAGCCTGTCTCCGATCCAACATTGGAGGAGGTCAATCTGGGAGATGAATCTTTTGTGATGAATGCGCTTAAGCAATAACAGTGGTCTAATTTGGGACCTTTCGATTACTTTTGACTTTATCTATCCTATAGAGCCGCCTCTCTCTCCTTCACCTCTTGGGTACCTACGACCCTCTTTTTTGATGATTGAGAATGCTCCTCTCTAGTCCCATATTGACTACGTTCATGGGTCTCTGATGTCATTTCTCGTTGGCCCCCTGAAACCGGGACGCAGGCGCCCCCTCAATCTGTCAAGTGTCAACTTCTGTCCACACCAGAGAAAGAAAGAGAGATAGATGGGGGGAGAGAGTGAGAGAGAGACCAGGAGAAGGTTGAGAGAAATTGTAGAGAGAGAGGGGCAGGAGGGAGAGAGTGAGAAGAGAGAGGGAGAGGGGGCAAGACAGAGAGAGAGAGGGGAGAGGCAAGGTGTGAAGAAGGAAATGGCGAGATAGAGGGGGAGGGGAAGAGAGATTGAGAGACTTGGGATGAGCACAGAGGGGACGATAGAGAGAGAGACAGAGGAAAATGAATGGGCAAGGGAGGGAGTGAGAGAGGCGGAAAGAGAGAAGGGGGGAGGGAGAAAGAGGGGTCAAGAGAGAGAGTGGGGAGGCAAGGGGTGAAGGAGGAAAGGGCGAGAGAGAGATGGAGAGAGAGAGAGAGGGGGCAAGGAAGTGGGGGAGAGAGAGAGAGAAAGGGGGAAGGGGGTATGTAGAGGGGGTGGGAGAGAGAGAGAGTGAGAGACTTGGAATGTGAATGGAGGGGCGGAGAGAGAGAGGGGGGTGAGAGAAATAAGAGAGAGAGAGTAGGGGTGAGAGAAAATGAGAGGTTGGGAGAGAGAGAAAGAGATGGGAGAGGGAGGGGGGAGATGCAAGGAGCAAAAGAGTAAAGGGCAAGAGAGAGAGAGGCAAGAGTGAGAGTGAGAGAGAGAGAGAGAGAGAGAGAGGTGAGGGGGGAGTGAGAGAGAGAGAAAGTGAGATGTGGAGGAGAGAGAAAGAGGGAGAGTGGGCAAGGGGGTGAGAGAAATAGAAGAGAGAGAGGGAAAGGGGGGGAGAGAGAGACTTTGGACGATCAGAGATAGAGAAGGGGTTGAGGGGGCAAAGGTGGGAGAGAGAGGTAAAGGGAGAGAGAGAAGCATGATGGGGAGAGAGAGAGAGAGAGAGAGAGAGAGAGATGGGGGGAGATATATATAGAGAGAGAGAGATGGTGAGAGAAAGAGAAGGGGGGATGTGGAGAGAGGGGGGCATGGTGTGAGGGAGGGAGAGAGGCGAAGGCGAGAAAGAAAGGCTTGGGATGAGGGAAAGGGGGTGAGAGAGAGGGGCGACAGAGGGATGGAGAGAGAGAGAGAGAGATGGTGAGAGAAAGCGAAGGGGGAAGGTGGAGAGAGGGGTCATGGGACGAGGGAGGGAGAGAGGTGAGAGCGAGAAAGAGAGGGTTTGGATGAGGGGAAGGGGGAGAGAGAGAGAGAGAGGGATTGGGGCGAGAGATGGGGGGAGAGAAAGAGAGAGGCGGAGAGAAAGAGACAGGGAGAAATTGTAGAGAGAGGGAGGGAGGGAGAGGGGGCAAGAGAGAGAGGGGGTGCAAGGGGTGTAGGAGGAAAGGGCGAGAGAGAGGGGGTGAGAAAGTGGGGGAGAGGGAGAGAGGGGGGGGGGGGGGGAGAGGAAATGGAGTATGTAGAGGGGGCGGGAAAGAGAGTAAGAATTAGGATGTGCATGGAGGGGCAGAGAGAGACGAGGTGAGAGAAATAAAAGAGTGAGAAAGGGGGGAGGGAGAGGGAGAGAGAAAGAGAGGGGGCAAGGAAGTGGGAGGAGAGAGAGGAAGGGGTAAGGGGGTATGTAGAGGGGGCGGGAGAAAGAGAGAGTGTGTGAAAGACTTGGGATGTGAATGGAAGGGCGGAGAGAGAGATGAGGGTTGAGAGAAATAAGAGAGAGGGGTGAGAGAAAATGAGAGATTGGGAGAGAGAGAGAGAGAGAGAGAGAGAGGGTAGGGGAAGATGCAAGGAGCAAAAGAGTAAAGGGAAAGAGAGAGACGAAAGGAGGAAGAGGGAGGGGGGGATGGGGGAAGGGACAAAGGAGGAAAGGGCAAGAGAGGGGGCAACAAGGGGGGGTGAGAGAAATAAGAGAGAGGGGAAGGGGAGGGGGAGGCAGAGGGGGCAAGAGAGAGGGAGAGCTTGGGGTGTGCGGGGAGGGGTAGGGAGAGAGAGAGGCTTGGGAAGAGGGGTGGGGAGTGAGGAAGAGAGAGGGGTAAGAGAAATAGGAGAGAGCGAGAGGAGTGAGAGAAAGAGGAAGAGTGGGAATGAGAGTGAGATAGAGAGAGGGCATGGGGAAAGGGGGAGAGAGAGAGAGATATACTTTTGGGCGATCGGAGATAGAGAGGGGGCGAAAGAGAGAGAGATGAGAGGTAAAGGGTGAGAGAGAGGCACAATGGGAGAGAGATAGAGATGAAGGATATATAGAGGGGGAGAGAGAGATGGTGAGAGAAAGAGAGGGGGGAGGTGGAGAGAGGGGGACATGGGACGTGGGAGGGAGAGAGAGGGGTGAAAGAGGACATGGTGAGAAAGAGAGGCTTGGGATGAGGGAAAGGGGGAGAGAGAGATGGCTTAGGGGGAGAGAAAGAGAGGCGGTGAAAAAAGAGAGAGAGGGGCAAGGGGGGGATGGAGGGGGGTGAAAGGGGTGAGAGAGAGGGGGGCAAGGAAGTAGGGGAGAGAGAGAGAGAGTGAGTGAGAGAATTGGGATGTGCATGGACGGAGAGAGAGAGTGAGAGAAATAAGAGAGAGTGAGAATGGAAAGAGAGGGGTGATAAGAAAAAGAGAGGTTGGGAGAGAGAGAGAGGGGGATGCAAGGAGCGAATGAGTATAGGGAAGAGAGAGAGACGGAAGGAGGAAGAGAGGGGAGCAAGAGGGGGGGGGGCAAAGGAGGAATGGGCAAGAGGGGGCAACAAGGGGGAGAGAGAGAGGGAGAGGTGAGAGAAATAGGAGAGAGAGAGAGAGATGGTGAGAGAAAGAGAGGGGGCTTGGGGCGAGAGAGAGAGAGGCGAGGGGTGAAGGAGGAAAAGGCGAGAAAGAGAGAGGGGTTTTAGGGGGAGGGAGGGAGGACAAACTTTGGGCGTACGGGAAGGGGTTGAAAAAGAGAGATGGAGGGGGAAGGGTAGGTGGAGTGGGAGAGAGAGGGAGAGTGGGAGAGAGGAAGGGAGTGAGAGAAATAGAAAAGAGAGGGGAGAGAGAAGGAGAGAGACTTGGGGCAAGCAGGGAGAGGCCAAGAGATAGAGAGAGAAAGGGGGAGGCGAGAGAGAGGCAAGGGACGAAGGAGGAAAGGGCAAGAAAGGGGGAGAGGCAAGGTGCAATGGAGGAAAGGGCGAAAGAGAGGCTTGGGGAGGAGCGATAGAGAGGGGCAACAAGGGGATGTGGTGAAAGAGAGAGAGAAATAGGAGAGAGAGGGACGAGGGGGAGGGGGATGGATGGAGAGAGAGAAATATAACGAGATGGAGATAGTGGAGGGGGAGGGGGTGACTACCGTTAACCGGCACAACATGTAAGACCGGAAAGCCTCGCGACCACTGGATTTCGTCGGACATCATTAAGGCCGGAAGGCGTCGAGACGCAGGTGAAGTTCGTGGGTAGCCCACGAATTACATCATTATGCAACCCGCTATGGTGGACGGGTGGCCAAAACCATTGTCTTTGCCTCTGCAATTGGAGGACTTTTCATGTTTACAAAAAAAAAATGAGACATAAAAGCAGGAAATATTAATTCGACAGAGAAAGAGATCATCTATCGCCTTTCTCCTTATAGACGTCACCTCCAAGTCACTCGCTTCATTGCACACAGAGAAAGAGATCAAGTTTCTTTTCTTACATGACCCCAGCTTGATCCGTCTTTTGATGTTCCGGCACTTGCACCTGGGGTATGATGCGAATTGAACATAGATGAAACCGGAGAATCATTTGTGGATGAATGCGCTTTGTGGAACAGCTTGGCTTCGGTCCAACACTGGAGGAGGTCAATCTGGGAGATGAATCTTGTGGATGAATGCGCTTAAGCAATGATAGTGGTCTAATTTGGGACCTTTTGATTACTTTTGACTTTATCTATCCTACAGGACCGCCTCTCTCTCCTTCACCTCCTGGGTACCTATGACCCTCGTTTTTGATGATTGAATGCTCCTCTCTTGTCCCATATTGACTACGTTCATGGGTCTCTCATGTCATTTCTCATTGCCCCCCTGAAACCGGGACGTATGTGCCCCCATAGTTTGTCAACTGTCAACTTCTATCCACACCAGAGAAAGAAAGAGAGATAGACGGGGGGAGAGAGTGATAGAGAGACGGAGAGAGGGTTGAGAGAAATTGTAGAGAGAGAGGGTCATGGGGGAGAGAGTGAGAAGAGAGAGGGAGAGGGGGCAAGACAGAGAGAGAGAGAGGGGAAAGGCAAGGTGTGAAGAAGGAATGGGCGAGATAGAGGGGGGAGGGGAAGAGAGATGGAGAGACTTGGGGTGAGCACAGAGAAGCCAATAGAGAGAGAGAGACAGAGGAAAATGGATGGGCAAGGGAGGGAGTGAGAGAGGCGGAGAGAGAGAGGGGGGAGGGAGGGAGAGGGGTCAAGAGAGCGGGGGGAGGAAAGGGGTGAAGGAGGAAAGGGCGAGAGAGAGATGGAGAGAGAGATGGAGAGAGAGAGGGGGGGAGAGGGAGAGAGAAAGAGAGGGGGCAAGCAAGTGGGGAGAGAGAGAGAGAGAGGAAGGGGGAAGGGGGTATGCCCCGTGCGGGAGAGAGAGAGTGTGACAGACTTGGAATGTGAATTGAGGGGCGGAAAGAGATATGGGGGTGAGAGAAATAAGAGAGAGAGAGTGGGGGTGAGAGAAAATGAGAGGTTGGGAGAAAGAGAGAGAGATGGGGAGAGGGAGGGGGGAGATGCAAGGAGCAAAAGAGTAAAGGGAAAGAGAGAGAGAGGCAGGAGAAATAGGAGAGAGAGAGAGGTGAGGGGGGAGTGAGAGAGAGAGCGTGAGATGGGGAGGAGAGAGAAAGAGGGAGAGTGGGCAAGGGGGTGAGAGAAATAGGAGAGAGAGGGCAAGGGGGAAAGGGAGAGAGAGACTTTGGAGGATCGGAGATAGAGAAGGGGGAGAGGGGGCAAAGGGGGAGAGAGAGAGAGAGGAGAGGTAAAGGGTGAGAGAGAGGTGCGATGGGGAGAGAGAGAGAGAGAGAGAGAGATGAGGGAATATATATACATATATATAGAGAGATGGTGAGAGAAAGAGAAGGGGGAAGAGAGGGGCATGGGGCGAGGGAGGGAGAGATGCGAAGGCAAGAAAGTGGGGCTTGTGATGAGGGAAAGAGGGTGAGAGAGAGGGGCGATAGAGGGATGGAGAGAGAGAGAGAGAGAGATGGTCAGAGAAAGAGAAGGGGAGAGGTGGAGAGAGGGGTCATGGGGCGAGGGAGGGAGAGAGGTGAGGGCGAGAAAGAGAGGGTTAGGATGAGAGAAAGTAGGGAGAGAGAGGGATTGGGGCGAGATATGGGGGGGAGAAAGAGAGAGGCGGAGAGAAAGAGAAAGGGAGAAGTCGTAGAGCGAGTGAGGGAGGGAGGGAGAGGGGGCAAGAGAGAGGGGGTGCAAGGGGTGAAGGAGGAAATGGCGAGAGAGGGGGTGAGAAAGTGGGGGAGAGGGAGAGAGAGGGGGGGAGGGGAAATGGAGTATCGGGAAAGAGAGTGAGAGAATTAGGATGTGAATGGAGGGGCAGAGAGAGGGGTTGAGGGAAATAAAAGAGTGAGAAAGGGGGGAGGGAGAGGGAGAGAGAAGAGAGGGGGCAAGGAAGTGGGAGGAGAGAGAGGAAGGGGAAGGGGGTATGTAGAGTGGGCGGGAGAAAGAGATAGTGTGTGAGTGACTTGGGATGTGAATGGAAGTTCGGAGAGAGAGATGGGGGTGAGAGAAATAAGAGAGAGGGGTGAGAGAAAATGAGAGATTGGGAGAGAGAGAGAGAGAGATAGGGAGAGGGGAGGGGAAGATGCAAGGAGCAAAAGAGTAAAGGGCAAGAGAGAGACGAAGGGAGGAAGAGAGAGAGAGGGGGGGATGGGCAAGGGACAATGGAGGAAAGGGCAAGAGAGGGGGCAACAAGGGGGTGAGAGAAATAAGAGAGAGGGGAAGGGGAAGGGGAGGTAGAGGGGGCAAGAGAGAGTGTAATTAATGATTGAACACATCCCTAGCTTTTTACTCTGCGTTAAATGCCATTACTTTGCTAGATGAATTGAATTAGCCATTACTAAAAAAGCAACAGCCTAGCCATTATATATAACTAGGGCATTCCGGCTCGTGCTACGCACGGACTTTGATTATTCTATTGTGATTACACTGCGTGCTTTTTTATATTATATGTGATAAGATTATAAGATTAGACCTAGAATATTTTTTCCCGTACTTTTCACGGGTCTTATGTATATCAATATTTTTTTTTTGGCCAAAGGTAAAATCGGATATATAGCCTCAAAGGGGTAGAGTGATACAAAACAATGTTAAAACAAAGCACATATGGAGGGAAAACAAGCCCCCAAGCTGTGACAAACCAACAAAAGAGAATCAAATCAAAGCATCAAGAACATAGTGCAGCTATACGAGCAGGGCGAAAGACAACCCCGGGCCTCATTAAAACCCCTTGCTGGAAAAACCCAGGCCTAGTGGGAAAAACCCAACAAGAGGAAAAAGAGATACCCCTGCACCGGAACCAAACAGCAAGGTTCTGAACCAACAATACAAATGCAGGACATCGAAACAAACATAATAACAATCCTCGACAGAAACTCAGATCGCCCTCACAGTCTCACTAGGGAATCGTGCATAAAGGATGCGAAAAACATGAATCTGGATCATACGTGTAATCACCTCAGCCGGAATCTTGGTGCGCTCAAAGATCCACTCGTTTCTTGCCCGCCAAATGTGGTAAACCGTAGCAGAAAGAGCATACACCCGCGCGCGCCGCATGCAACTCGATCCCGACAAAAAAGTCATCAACCACACAAGAGCGTCATCAATATGAACAGCCGTGTCAGAAATCCCGAATCTAAAACGTGTTTCCCTCCAAATACCTGCAGAGAAGGGACACTCAAAGAAAAGATGGTCATGAGTCTACAACCATGAGCCTCATCCAAGAATAAGAGACGGTCATATGTGGAAAGTCTTCCCATAACAGCCAGCCAAAGGATAAAGTTGTGCCTAGGAGTACCATGAACCGGACACACCTCTCCCCTCCATGACACCTCCTCATATCTAACTCTGATCTCCTCATAAGCTTTACTCACAGAGAATCTCCCAGCATGACACCAAGAAGATAGAAAATCCTCAAAGGAACGATCCCCGTCCAATCTCTATAACACATCATCACGTGCCCTCAGAATAGAATGAATCAAGGATGAAGTTTTTCCCTGTGAAGACCAGCTCACCACACCAGTGGTACCCAGGTATCTATCATATACCCTCCTAATCCAAATCCAATCCTTCCTCTCAACAATACGCCACAGTTGCTTCATCATGAAGCACCTGTTCCAAGTAGCAAGATCCAAAATCCCAGTCCACCCTCGGATAAAGGGGAGCAAACCGTCACCCATTTAACCAAAGGTCTCTTCCAGAGGAAGTTCCGACAAATTCGAGTCAACTGCATGATAACACCTTTATGAACCGGCAAAACAGAAAGCCAGAATCCCTCAACCCCCTGTAACACAGCAGAAATCAACTCCTTCCTTCTATTAAAGGAGATATGCTTCTTAACCCAGGTGCTAAGATACTTAGCAATCCGGTCCAGAAGCGGAGCGTAGTGCGGGATAGTGAGTGTATGTGGGTGAATGGGTATACCCAAATACCGAAAATGAAAAGTACCAGGGCTAAAACCAGTGGAGTGTATAATATCAGATGCCTCTCTATTCTCTCCATCGTCAGTTACCGACCCAAGATACACAGAGGATTTACCCCTATTGACATGCAGCCCAGACCGACTACCAAACTCAGCAAGACACCCCATAAGGATCTGAACAGAAGCCAGATTACCTTTGTAGAACAGAACGATGTTATCAGCAAACATGAGATGTGTCAATCTAGAAACCTCGCAATACTGATGATACTCAAAACTCAGCAAAGAAGTCGCTAGCCTGATCATCCTGGTGAGAATCTCCATGCAAATGACAAAGAGAAGAGCAGATAGAGGATCTCCTTGGCGAATGCCTCTCTGACCAAGAAAATTACCATGTAAACCCCTATTAACCTTGACAGAATATGAAACAGAGGTCACACATTCCATTATCCAGGAAGTGAATCTAGACGGGAAACCAAGATGTTCCAAAGCAAACCGAAGAAAGGTCCAATCAATAGTATCGTATGTCTTAGCAATGTCCACATTAAGAAAACATTTCTTAGTGTCTGTCTGAATCATATATCTACGCAGGAGGTGCTGGACTAAGAAAATGTTATCAGACATCTGACGCCCCACAACGAAAGCATTATGTGCATCATCAATAATATAACCCAGGCATTTACGAAGTCTCAACGCCATGACCTTAGAGATCACCTTGTAGACCAAATTACAGCAAGACATAGGACGAAACTGTGCCACAAGAGTCGGACAATCAATCTTAGGAATCGGCGCAATAATAGTATGATTCCATTGCTTCAGAAGCTTCCCAAAAGTAAAGAACTCTTTCACAGCAGCACAGAGTTCAGCGCTAGTCACATCCCAAGTAGCCTTGAAGAATTTAGCAGAATAACCATCAGGACCAGGCGACTTCTCACCACCAAGCCCCCATAACGCCGTCTTGATCTCAGCAATCGAGATCGGTTCAACCAACATAGAACAATCCTCTGTAGAAACTAGAGGGCCAGGAGCGATCAGCGAAGAGTCAGGGAGTGAAGGGACAACATCAACCCCCAGCAGACCCTGATAATAGCTCACAAACTCAGCAAAAACCTCATATAGAGATGAAGTATGAGACCCATCAGCACGTGAAATGGAAGAAATATGAGAGCGACGACTACGATCCTTCATCAGAGCGTGAAAGTAACTATTAGATCTATCACTCTGGAGAATATACTTGGTCTTCGCCTGCTGGCTAAAGAAGCTGACCTCAGCATGACAGAGCCAGTCCATACGGTGCTTCAACTGGTCGAGGTGGCTAACATCAATCTCATCAGTAGGAAGAGCATAAGATCTCTCAAAAGCAGAATAGTAAGCATAAGTGGTAGCCTCAGCACGCGAAGATATATGAGAGAATTCCTTCTTATTGAGATCTTTAAGAACCCCCTTCAGACCAGACAGAAGGCGAGACAGACGAAACTGGTAAGTGCCCGGCAAACTACACCGCCAATGCTGTCGAATAACATCCATGGAACACGGATGAGATAGCCACATATTATAGAAACGGAAGTACCGTTTACCAGAGGAAGAGATCTGACTAGTAGTTACAATGGCAGCCTTATGATCAGAGAGGTTGCCAATCGGGAGGAACCGAGAGGATATATAAAGGTCATGACTGGCCCAGCCATTATTAATCAAAACTCTATCCAATCTACTCCAAACAGATCTATTAGTCCATGTAAATTGTCCACCACCCGTACAAGGGGCATCAGATAACCCCAAAAGGGACATAATGGTGATTCTGTTGCTCACGCGCCTCCGACACACCATCCTCTTGGTAGTCACATTGGAACGAGTGCGAATGGGGCTAGGCCTCATGTTGACACTGTGCAAAAGGGTGTTCCTATGGCTCCTTCGAGGACTTCCCTCCCACGTAATTCAGCTTGGTCCAAGGGGTCAAAGAGTTTGTTTTCAAATGCAAAGTGTGGAGGTAAACTTCACTTTTCCGAACCCTCTATTAATAAGAGAGTCACTATTGATGTTGGCAAGGGCAAGACTAGTTTTGATACGTGGGGTTGGGCTTTGATTGGTCATTATGTCGGTTATACTCCTAATGCTTTTATGCTGAATAATTTAATGCGTGAGTGGGGTACTACTTCGAGGTACACAATTGAGGACAGCTGGATTATGTTTCGGTTCAAATCTCAAGAGGATATGGAGAAGGTGCTTCGCAAAGGCCCTTATTTTATGTATGGAAAGCCGCTCATAGTTAAGACTATGCCTCCTATGTTTGATTTTTCAAAGAAAGACATTGCTTCCATTCCTGTTTGGGTCTGTGTTCAAGGACTTTGCCAAAGGTTTTTGGAGGATGATATTTTGAGTGATGCTATCTCACATATTGGTGATCTGCTCTTTAAGGACGAAGTGACGGAAAACCGCACGAAGGGTACATATGCGCGATGCCTTGTTGAGGTGAACTTCTCTGAACCAATCACTAAAAGGATTGATATTGATTATACTAATGGTGAAAGTGCATAGGTTAGTTTTATCATAGAGAATGAGCCTATATTTTACTTGGAGTGTGCTTGTTTTGGACATGATAGTGCAGGTTGTGGTTTCAAGAAGGGAAAAGAGCAGAATAGAGTGAATGTCAGGTTGGACGCCACTACGAAAAAATTGGATGATGTAGGAAACGACAAGGACTTAGCACCACCAGCTGACGGGACCGCTCCTATGAATGTTGCAGGGGTGTCGAGGGGCATTTCGGTTGGGGTCCCTGAAGTTGATGGTGCTACAAGCACGCCTATTTCTTCACTTCCGGTTATTGTTGCGGATACGACGGACGTTACCACTGAGATTGGGTCTGAGACGACTACTGTACATGAGAAGGGTAAGAGCATTGTTGTCATTGAAGGGCAACGAGCTGTTGGAGACACAGAGAATTCTCGGCCTTTCCAAGTATACCTTAAGAAGAAGACGCGTCGGAGGAATAGATATTTTGGTGACCCGTTAGTTTTGAATGGTCGGACTTACTACCCCGCATGTTCTTCTCGTCCTGGTGCTTTGAGATCGCAGAATCAGGGAGGGAGGTATATGGGGCATGCAGGCGGCGGTGGTGCTCGACATAACATACCTAGAGCGCATATATCGGGTTCTATAAATAATGGGCGAGGACTCTCCTCTTTGGTTTCCCAATGACGGTTCTCGCATGGAATATTAGGGGGATAGGCCTTCCCCAGAAACAACAAGGTGTCAGGAAGGTGGTGATGGAGAATGAGGTTAGAATCTGCGGTCTTCTTGAGACTAGATTTAGTAGGCTTGCTGTTGATGATTTGGTTGGGCGGTTGGCACCTGGATGGCTTCATGTTCATAATTTTGATCTTGATCGTCGTGCGCGCATTCTTGTTCTTTGGGATGAGCAATTCTATCATCTTCATGTGGTTGGTAGGTCTGCGCAACACATTGCTGCTATTGCCCGATGTCGTTCTACCCATAGGGAGCTTATTTGATGAGATTGATTTATATTTCATGTAGGTCTAATTCTAAGTTATTTCATACAATGTTAAATAGGTCTAATTCTAATCAGTGTAAACGTCCATATATGTTATACACAACTAAATAACTTTTATTGAAAATAGGTCTTAATTTCTTAAAAATGTCCTCAATTACTTTTTGATGACACCATAATAACCATAAATTACATGCAATACCCATAATTTCATAAAATACCCTCAATTACTATTTGGTGACACCCCTAAAAGTTCATTTATATATACGTCGATATTAGATGCTTGGTATTAGATACTTGATAATAGATTAGATAAATATATTAGTTATAGATAGATTAGATTAGATTTATATTTTAAAAATCCTACATACTTAATATAATCATATATGAATTTTATCTTTTAATTGGATAACATGTCAATTTCGGTCAAGTTATTATAATAAGTTAAACCATTAGATTGCAATAATAATTGATATCTTTTTTAGCTAAAGACAATTACTTAGAATTACTGAGTCGTTTATTTTTTGAGAGTTAAACTAATGAGAACTACTTGAGTCTTCTTTTAATCTTTTAAGATTAATTAGAAGATATTTAATAGGGTATATTGAGGACATTTATTATTTTTGATATGTGCATGATAATTATATATTAGAAAATGTGATTATAAAATTTTAAAGGTATAGATAGAGGTTGTCATGTATATGATTTTGAATTGAAACATAATATTACATATTAGACATTATTTTCAAATAATACAATTGAACTTTGCGGTTGTGATTTCTTTAATATGCTTTACTCAACATTTGATAAAATGTTTATATAAACATAATATTACATATTAAACATTATTTTTAAATAATACAATTGAACTTTGCGATTGTGATTTCTTTAATATGCTTTACTCAACATTTGAAAATGTTTATATTTTTATCAGCGGATAAATTGTTTTGTGTAATTTGATACTCGTATGGAATTATAAATTATGTACAAAACTAAGTTGAAAATAATACATTTCTTTTCTAAAATACTCCATTAATTTTTAGTAGGATGAATTATTGGTCATTTATTGTTTTTGAACTTTTATAATTTCTGCATTAAATGCCATTACTTTGACCAGATGAATTGAATTGTTAAATGTCATTACTTTGACATTCAATTAGACATTTGCTGAAAATGGTACAACCTAACTATTATATATAATAGATAGACTAGGACCTTAGGGCCTGTGCCACGCACGAGCCATTTTTGTCCTTTTTCGTATATTTTGTCGTTTTCTTTTGTTTTTTGGTTTTCCATTTTGTGTAATCTACCAACTTTATCTCATTACGTTCATGTAAATGCATTAATACGTTGTATGGGTTTCATTCTCATATAAATAGGCAATTTAGGCTCGTCGAGTTCTTTTTGCCCAAAACAGATCTAGAAATAAATTTAAAGTTGAAATTCTATCACCAATTATTTTCTTGGAATAAATTTCATGTCTTTGAAAATAATTATTTGCACAAAGTATAACAAAATGTTTGTGTGTTCTTTTAATTAAAAGATAATTCTTTTAATAAATCTTCTTGTAAGTCAAGAAGTAATAAGTTAGATAAGAGGATCCATTAGTATTCTAAGAATCACCTAATCTTTTATTTTTAAATTCTTCTGAATAAATAAAAACAATTAATAAATTAAGAAGATTATTTAGTGGTTTGGAAATTATAATTTATGCCTTGAAAGATGAATTTGAGTATTTAATTTTAAAAAATGAGCTTAGTGATGTTTGTATGATGTATAATGTTACAACCAGTGGGAATTTTATTAGATGTTGTATCAATGTGGTCTTAAATTTTATTTTTTGTAGCTAAAATGTGGTTTTAATCTTATATATAGTTCTTCTCAAGACTAAAATTGCTTAAGCAATTGAATGAAGAGTTTGCCCTCAAATCATGATCAATGTTATGCGCAAGGTGCACACCTATGTATGTTAAAACTTGAAATAAACTATAATGCAGTTCCTGAAGAATGCATAATATGTTAGATCTTGGTACCTCAAGCCAGCTCCAATCTCACACCCACCGTACAGAACAGTTCAAATACAGTAGCATAGTGATATTTAATCAATGTCAAATTCAGTGTTCAATGTCAAATTAACTGATCTATATGGTGACAACTCAAATCTCTAGGTTTGTTCGAAGTAGATAGCTATATAAATTGCATGTTCTCAACTGAATAAAGAAGATCCCATTTATTTCTTCTATGTCAACATTTCAAAAAAACTTCTCTAATATTTTGGTCACTGATTCGTCCTCTAGAGACCAATATCATCAATTTTAGTCAAAACCGTAAACAGCATAATCTGCACAATTTGGTGTAAAAATGATTGTCTTTACCCAAAAATATTTACTTTCTACTCCCCTACTTAGTACTCTCCTAAAAAGATTGTCTGCAGCAGAATCTGAGTTTGCAGATTGACACTCCATTTGTCGGTGACATGCTGTTCATCGGCCTTATCCGCGAAAAGAATCAGTTTGTAGTAATCGACGTTACCCTCCATACACTTCTTCATAAGCATGGTCATCTCAAAACACTTATCAATAACATCTTCTCCTGTGTTTTCCGTTTCCTCCATGCACTTCTCCCATGCGGTGAACGCGTCTTCACACCCTTCGCCCTTTCATAAACAAACAGAAATCTATAAGCATGTTCAGAAATGTTCAACAAAATTCAGAAATCTATAACCATGTTCAGCAAAGTTCAGAAAATGTTCAACAAAATTCAGCACAAGAATTACAACCATGTTCTGAAATCTATAACCATGTTCAACAAAATGATTAACAAGAACTAAGTGTATCAAGGTATGATGGTATTACTTCTGTTGGCTTGTGTGCGGTCACTAAATTTTAAGTCTTTCACACAACTGAAGATGACGGCGATAGTATCAGCTGAAGATGACGGGCTTTTTCAGAGCTCCAGCTACCGCCCTGTATCTTTTCTTTTCGTACAATCCGGTTTGGTATCTAATATCAGTATTCATCTTTGGAAGATGATCCATCTTCTTTATCCTGCCCACAGAACATGAATTCAGTCAAATATGATGATTTTCTATACAAACTATATTATGCTTTGGACAACTTTATACCTCTAACGCCACATCCCACTTGGTGATTTTTTTCTTGATCGTTTTCAATTTTTTCTTTCTCTTCTCGGAGGCCATGGCCGTAGCAGATTCATACATTTAAAATGTAAGTCATGGCCTCTTAATACATTTAAAAAACTTAAAAGAAATCTGCCACAAAAGTCTTATATGGAGTATATAACATTCAACCATCTAATTCTTTTTTAATATGGATTGTGCATCAAATTTATATTTTTCAAATGACCTTGGAGAAAAAAAAAAGATCCAATTGAATTCCAATATTATTAGAAATTGATTTTAAGATGAAAAACTCTTTGAATTAGTATATGTGCCCAAACCATGGACTTTAGCTGACCTTTTAGCAAAACCACCCCAGTTTTTGATTAATTCATTTATGTTGAATATGTAAGACAATATATACTATAGGTAGTAAATTTGTGTACCTTGCCGTCTTCAGTTATAACGACACTGCAGATGTATTTAGGATAATTAGGATCTCTCCAGCACAAGATATCTTCAGACTGATCTGAACCGAGCAAATGATAGTATAGCTGTTGACATTTGTTTCCGTTCCATCGGAAATCTCCCCTTCCCTGTAAATATCATATCACAGAATCAATTAAGTATGAAGGGGTAAGTGGTAGTTATTGTGGGGGTTACTTACTTGGGAGTAGAGTAACAGCTGTAGAAGAAGCCTTTGGTATCACGAGTCCAAGCGGTAGAGCTAAACTTCACCTGCAAAACAGGGACATAGAAACCGCTTCATCATAAGCCTAGCAAAAGAATAGTCATACAGAATTTCATGCAGCAAAAGCAGTGAATAATACAATTTGAATAAACTACAACACAAAAGATCTTCAGATCTGAATCTCATTTCGAGTACATGCTAATAAGGAAATTCAAGAGAACACGCATCTGTTTTCTGAGTTGGAGATTTTCTTACCTTCCTTGCAATTTCCAAAGCAACTTCAGGAGCATTCTGAATATCATAGTGAAAGACTATCAACTTGAGTGATAGATCAAGTCTATTAGGATCAGAGGGAGGTTACTCTGCCCTTGCTATTTCCTGCAAAAGAAACTCATCAATTAATTTTTCATCTTAAACTTTACAGTTTCAATGCAAAAGTTGACAGATAACCACTATGAAGTAGGTCAGGTTCACAACTTTGGGAAATCCATAGATCAATGAACAGATCTATGCCCAAATGTGCAAGAACAACCAATATTTTGAATTAAGCACATTCAATTGATAGGAGAAAGCAAATCAACCAGAATTTTGAAAGACTTATTTAACATGCTAATATGGAAATTCAAGAGAACACGCATCTGTTTTCTGAGTTGGAGATTTCTTACCATCCTTGCAATTTCCAAAAACTTTCGTTGCAGATACATCCATGGCGAGCTTCTCGTCTTCCTCTCTCTCCTATTTCTTGTTTCCTCTTTCCTTTAGGTTAGCCCACTCCTCTCACTTACACAAAGAGCACCTAAAGTCAGATCTTGCACAACAACACCACTGCTGCATACTTTTTTGTAACCCTCCATATAAACTTGTCAGAATAACCATCCCAACAAACTTTTCAGACACAATTTGACTAAGTTCAATTCTACTTGGGTTCGAATAAGATACAAATTCGACATCTTAAAAACAGAGAGTAGCAAAATTGAATAGCAGAATTCAGAGAAGAAGCGGGAATTAAGCACTCAGGAGACACATCATGAAATCAGCGCAAGAACATTACCTAATTTGCTAGTTTGCTTCCTAGGGTGAGCGGGGGAAGTTAGAAGGGCGGGTGAACGAATCAAACCTATGCACACAGGGAATATAGACGAGGCATTGATAATTTGAGGAAAGAACAAAACGCTTGAACAGGAGGGCGTTACCAGGAAACGCATCAATGAGGAGTGACAAAACCCTTCAAAGGAGGGTCTTCAATGGGGACGGTAGTGATTAGGCAATGGAAGGGAATGTAAATGCACTTAATGATAAATGTAAATTGGCATTTACTTTTTCAAAGTCCCCCTAATCTTTATATATATTAAGATAGATAGATACCATGGTAGTTGAGAGGAATTGATTCTAGTTAAAACTTCTAATGAGAATCAAACCAAGGATCTTCCAACTAGTCAAGAGCAAGAACAACTTCACTAGAAACTTGTTTTGAGAAAAAAAGGATTTTAGGGGGTTTAATGGAGTTTTTTTTTAATTTGGGGGGAAGAAATAAGAGATATAGACAAAGATTAAGAAGGGATAAACAACCTTCAGCTCAAAGATATGACTCACCTCTTGAAGAAGGGCCTGAATTTGATCTAGGATATTACGCACCTAGAAGAAATTCAGGTGTTTGGATATGACACACCAAACAAGATGTAAAAGATCAAGTTTAAGTTCTTCTCAAAACACTCAGTTTATACTTAAGCTTCAACATGATTATAATAGAGAAACAAAGTAATATAAACAGGAAAATACAAAACAAGGTGCGAGTCTCTTTAGTTGCTCGTTAAGGTGGTCAAGAGAGAGAGGGTGAAGGAGGAAAGGTCAAGAGAGAGAGGGTGAGAAAGTGGGGAAGAGGGAGAGGGGGGGGGGAGGGGAAATGGAGTATGTAGAGGGGGAGGGAAAGAGAGTGAGAATTAGGATGTGCATGGAGAGGCAGAGAGAGGGGGTGAGAGAGAAAGGGGGGAGGGAGAGGGAGGGAGAAAGATAGGGGGTGAGGAAGTGGGAGGAGAAAGAGGAAGGGGGAAGGGGGTATGTAGAGGGGACGGGAGAAAGAGAGAGTGTCTGTGAGACTTGGGATGTGAATGGAAGGGCGGAGAGAGAGATGGGGGGTGAGAGAAATAAGAGAGAGGGTGAGAGAAAATGAGAGATCGAGAGAGAGAGAGAGAGATAGGGAGAGAGGAGGGGAAGATGCAAGGAGCAAAAGAGTAAAGGGCAAGAGAGAGACGAAGGGGGGAAGAGAGAGAGGGGGATGGGCAAGGAACAAAGGAGGAAAGGGCAAAAGAGGGGGCAACAAGGGGGGTGAGAGAAATAAGAGAGAGGGGAAGGGGAGGGGGAGGCAGAGGGGGCAAGAGAGAGGGAGAGCTTGAGGTGTGTGGGGAGGGGGAGGGAGAGAGAGAGAGGCTTAGGACGAGGGGTGGGGAGTGAGAAAGAGAGAGGGGTAAGAGAAATAGGAGAGAGTGAGAGGAGTGAGAGAAAGAGAAGAGTGGGAGTGAGAGTGAGAGTGAGATAGAGAGAGGGCAAGGGGGAGAGAGAGAGATACTATGGACAATCGGAGATAGAGAGAGGGGGCGAAAGAGAGAGAGAGGAGAGGTAAAGGGTGAGAGAGAGGCGCGATGGGAGAGAGAGAGAGATGAGGGATATACAGAGGGAGAGAGAGAGAGATGGTGAGAGAAAGAGAGGGGGGGGTGGAGAGAGGGGGACATGGACGAGGGAGGGAGAGAGAGAGGCAAGGGGTGAAGGAGGACATGGTGAGAAAGAGAGGCTTGGGATGAGGGAAAGGGGGAGAGAGAGATGGCTTGGGGGAGAGAAAGAGATGCGGTGAAAAAAGAGAGAGAGGGGCAAGGGGGGAATGGAGGGGGTGAAAGGGGTGAGAGAGGGGGGAAAAGGAAGTAGGGGAGAGGGAGAGAGAGTGAGTGAGAGAATTGGGATGTGCATGGACGGAGAGAGAGGGTGAGAGAAATAAGAGAGAGTGACAATGGAAAGAGAGGGGGTGATAAGAAAAAGAGAGGTTGGGAGAGAGAGAGGGGGGGATGCAAGGAGCGAATGAGTATAGGGAAGAGAGAGAGACGGAAGGAGGAAGAGAGTGGAGCAAGAGGAGGGGGGGCAAAGGAGGAATGGGCAAGAGGGGGCAACAAGGGGGAGAGAGAGAGGGAGAGGTGAGAGAAATAGGAGAGAGAGAGAGATGGTGAGAGAAAGAGAGGGGATTGGGGCGAGAGAGAGAGAGGCGAGGGGTGAAGGAGGAAAAGGAGAGAAAGAGAGAGGGGTTTTAGGGGGAGGGAGGGAGGACAGACTTGGGGCGTACGGGAAGGGGTTGAAAAAGAGAGATGGAGGGGGAAGGGTAGGTAGAGTGGGAGAGAGAGGGAGAGTGGGAGAGAGGAAGGGAGTGAGAGAAATAGAAAAGAGAGGGGGAGAGAGAAGGAGAGAGACTTGGGGCAAGCAGGGAGAGGCCAAGAGATAGAGAGAGAAAGGGGGAGGCGAGAGAGAGGCAAGGGACGAAGGAGGAAAGGGCAAGAAAGGGGGAGAGGCAAGGTGCAATGGAGGAAAGGGCGAAAGAG
Organism: Phyllobates terribilis; assembly: GCF_046119375.1. Classification (NCBI taxonomy): domain Eukaryota; kingdom Metazoa; phylum Chordata; class Amphibia; order Anura; family Dendrobatidae; genus Phyllobates; species Phyllobates terribilis. The sequence goes on along the minus strand of NW_027368719.1, from coordinate 1,890 downwards.
AGCCTTGGGGAGGAGCGATAGAGAGGGGCAACAAGGGGATGTGGTGAGAGAGAGAGAAATAGGAGAGAGAGGGACGAGGGGGAGGGGGATGGAGGGAGAGAGAGAAATATAACGAGATGGAGATAGTGGAGGGGGAGGGGGTGACTACCGTTAACCGGCGCAACATGTTAAGACCGGAAAGCCTCGCGACCACTGGATTTTGTCGGACATCATTAAGGCCGGAAGGCGTCGAGACGCAGGTGAAGTTCTTGGGTAGTCCACGAATTACATCATTATGCAACCCGCTATGGTGGACGGGTCGCCAAAACCATTGTCTTTGCCTCTGCTATCGGAGGACTTTTCATGTTTACAAAAAAAATGAGACATAAAAGCAGGAAATATTAAACTTCGACAGAGAAAGAGATCATCTGTCGCCTTGCTCCTTATAGACGTCACCTCCAAGTCACTCGCTTCATTGCACACAGAGAAAGAGATCAAGTTCCTTTTTCTTACATGACCCCAGCTTGATCCGTCTTTTGATGTTCCGGCACTTGCACCTGGGGTATGATGCGAATTGAACATAGATGAAACCAGAGATGTGATATGAGCAACTATTTTATGTTTGTTGAGCTAAGATAAAACCAATTTACTTTTTAGTCCAAATGCCCGTTTTAGTGCAGTAGACTTCTTGCCTAACCAAACACTGTAGTTCTAGTTGCGCATGCCTCCAGCATCCTTTGCATGTGGTTCATACCCTGCTGGATCCAAGCTACAACTCATTGCAAATCATTTATCTCCCACTCCTGTAAAAACCACACAAAATATATTCTTGTGATAATCAACACAAACTATACACATCATACACGCTGCCAAATTTCATGATTCGGACATCTCTAAAGTATAGAAATCAACTAGTACATTGTATAACATATACTTATCCTATAAATATAATATTAACATCAAAAAATGTCAAGCAACAGATACAATCGATGTGGAATTTATGTTTGTTGTAGAAAAATGAAAGCTTGAACTTCAAAAATAGAAAAGATATAAAATATCATGAAAACAATCTAAACAAGGCGAAAATCCAACATCCAGATGCAATGCATGAGAAAACAGAAAAGAAAAAATGAAAGAAAGAAGGAAAGAGAGAGAGAGAGAGAAAGATGAAGAAATAAACATGCAACCCTACACTAAAATGCAAAAAGAGTCTACACATAAAACGCTAACAGGAATCACATACAAATCACAAGGCAAGAACGATTCACAAAACAACTGATTAACACAACTAACTATAAGCATGAAGAAAAGCTCACCTTTGTACCGTTTTGTAGCCCTCTCTAATAGTAATACTGCAATAGCACGTCATTTACTAAACAAATATATCCTTCTCTACCCGAACAACAGGAGCTGGTGTGTCTTCACACTCCAGTACTAGTTTTTCTTTGTCTTTTATGCATTTGCTCTGAGCTTCAAGTGCCTTGAGCCCATTGTACAACGAGTCCATAACTAAAGTAGATGTCACTTCCATCTCTATAAAAAATTGCTTAACAATCATCTTCAAGATTAAATCCATTTCTCCCTTGGCATTCTACGTCTTGCACTTTGATCAATCCCTACCCAAAAACCGCCAAAGCTGCAAAACATCCAGATGATGATAAGTACATCAATGTAGCAACTCCAAGACAAATTAGCAAAATAAACATATAAAAAACAATCACATCTTTCGAGCAGTGACCTGATGCATATACAATCATAAGCTGCCACAAGCTTTTATAAATTGTCATAAACGATCATAAAACTTCTCAAAATTAAACCTGAAATTGTGACAATTTCAGCTAGTGACTTACAGAAACTTTCTTAAAGTGCCAAAACTGTCAAAGACATGCATAAATTTTCACAAATTCGCGC
>NW_027368718.1:0-47796 GCF_046119375.1 Phyllobates terribilis | reverse complement strand
TTGCACCTTGCAATGTGGAGATATTACTGTTTGTGCATTTACAATATTCATTGATTTTTGCCATTGAAAAACATGTTTTTCATATACCAGAAATGTTTGAAGCTACTGACTGAATGAAAGGAGCTGGCATCTCACTCTCTTTGAATCTTCTTTATCCTGCTAGGATTAGCAGGAAAAAGCAAAAAATTTCAGAATTGCACCTTGCAATGTGGAGATATTACTGTTTGTGCATTTACAATATTCATTGATTTTTGCCATTGAAAAACGTTTTTCTTTTACCAGAAATGTTTGAAGCTACTGACTGAATGAAAGGAGCTGGCATCTCACTCTCTTTGAATCTTCTTTATCATGCTAGGATTAGCAGGAAAAAGCAAAAATTTCAGAATTGCACCTTGCAATGTGGAGATATTACTGTTTGTGCATTTACAATATTCATTGATTTTTGCCATTGAAAAACATGCCAGAAATGTTTGAAGCTACTGACTGAATGAAAGGAGCTGGCATCTCACTCTCTTTGAATCTTCTTTATCATGCTAGGATTAGCAGGAAAAAGCAAAAAATTTCAGAATTGCACCTTGCAATGTGGAGATATTACTGTTTGTGCATTTACAATATTCATTGATTTTTGCCATTGAAAAACATGTTTTTCATATACCAGAAATGTTTGAAGCTACTGACTGAATGAAAGGAGCTGGCATCTCACTCTCTTTGAATCTTCTTTATCCTGCTAGGATTAGCAGGAAAAAGCAAAAATTTCAGAATTGCACCTTGCAATGTGGAGATATTACTGTTTGTGCATTTACAATATTCATTGATTTTTGCCATTGAAAAACATGTCCAGAAATGTTTGAAGCTACTGACTGAATGAAAGGAGCTGGCATCTCACTCTCTTTGAATCTTCTTTATCATGCTAGGATTAGCAGGAAAAAGCAAAAAATTTCAGAATTGCACCTTGCAATGTGGAGATATTACTGTTTGTGCATTTACAATATTCATTGATTTTTGCCATTGAAAAACATGTTTTTATATACCAGAAATGTTTGAAGCTACTGACTGAATGAAAGGAGCTGGCATCTCACTCTCTTTTGAATCTTCTTTATCATGCTAGGATTAGCAGGAAAAAGCAAAAAATTTCAGAATTGCACCTTGCAATGTGGAGATATTACTGTTTGTGCATTTACAATATTCATTGATTTTTGCCATTGAAAAACATGTTTTTCATATACCAGAAATGTTTGAAGCTACTGACTGAATGAAAGGAGCTGGCATCTCACTCTCTTTGAATCTTCTTTATCCTGCTAGGATTAGCAGGAAAAAGCAAAAAATTTCAGAATTGCACCTTGCAATGTGGAGATATTACTGTTTGTGCATTTACAATATTCATTGATTTTTGCCATTGAAAAACGTCCAGAAATGTTTGAAGCTACTGACTGAATGAAAGGAGCTGGCATCTCACTCTCTTTGAATCTTCTTTATCATGCTAGGATTAGCAGGAAAAAGCAAAAAATTTCAGAATTGCACCTTGCAATGTGGAGATATTACTGTTTGTGCATTTACAATATTCATTGATTTTTGCAATTGAAAAACATGTTTTATACCAGAAATGTTTGAAGCTACTGACTGAATGAAAGGAGCTGGCATCTCACTCTCTTTGAATCTTCTTTATCCTGCTAGGATTAGCAGGAAAAAGCAAAAAATTTCAGAATTGCACCTTGCAATGTGGAGATATTACTGTTTGTGCATTTACAATATTCATTGATTTTTGCCATTGAAAAACAGTTTTCTTAAACCAGAAATGTTTGAAGCCTACTTGCTGAATGAAAGGAGCTGGCATCTCACTCTCTTTGAATCTTCTTTATCATGCTAGGATTAGCAGGAAAAAGCAAAAAATTTCAGAATTGCACCTTGCAATGTGGAGATATTACTGTTTGTGCATTTACAATATTCATTGATTTTTGCCATTGAAAAACATCATGTTATTCATATACCAGAAATGTTTGAAGCTACTGACTGAATGAAAGGAGCTGGCATCTCACTCTCTTTGAATCTTCTTTATCATGCTAGGATTAACAGGAAAAAGCAAAAAATTTCAGAATTGCACCTTGCAATGTGGAGATATTACTGTTTGTGCATTTACAATATTCATTGATTTTTGCCATTGAAAAACGTCCAGAAATGTTTGAAGCTACTGACTGAATGAAAGGAGCTGGCATCTCACTCTCTTTGAATCTTCTTTATCATGCTAGGATTAGCAGGAAAAAGCAAAAATTTCAGAATTGCACCTTGCAATGTGGAAATTTACTGTTTGTGCATTTACAATATTCATTGATTTTTGCCATTGAAAAACATGTTTACCAGAAATGTTTGAAGCTACTGACTGAATGAAAGGAGCTGGCATCTCACTCTCTTTGAATCTTCTTTATCATGCTAGGATTAGCAGGAAAAAAGCAAAAAATTTCAGAATTGCACCTTGCAATGTGGAGATATTACTGTTTGTGCATTTACAATATTCATTGATTTTTGCCATTGAAAAACATGTTTTTCATATACCAGAAATGTTTGAAGCTACTGACTGAATGAAAGGAGCTGGCATCTCACTCTCTTTGAATCTTCTTTATCCTGCTAGGATTAGCAGGAAAAAGCAAAAAATTTCAGAATTGCACCTTGCAATGTGGAGATATTACTGTTTGTGCATTTACAATATTCATTGATTTTTGCCATTGAAAAACGTCCAGAAATGTTTGAAGCTACTGACTGAATGAAAGGAGCTGGCATCTCACTCTCTTTGAATCTTCTTTATCATGCTAGGATTAGCAGGAAAAAGCAAAAAATTTCAGAATTGCACCTTGCAATGTGGAGATATTACTGTTTGTGCATTTACAATATTCATTGATTTTTGCCATTGAAAAACGTCCAGAAATGTTTGAAGCTACTGACTGAATGAAAGGAGCTGGCATCTCACTCTCTTTGAATCTTCTTTATCATGCTAGGATTAGCAGGAAAAAGCAAAAAATTTCAGAATTGCACCTTGCAATGTGGAGATATTACTGTTTGTGCATTTACAATATTCATTGATTTTTGCCATTGAAAAACATGTTTTTCATATACCAGAAATGTTTGAAGCTACTGACTGAATGAAAGGAGCTGGCATCTCACTCTCTTTGAATCTTCTTTATCCTGCTAGGATTAGCAGGAAAAAGCAAAAAATTTCAGAATTGCACCTTGCAATGTGGAGATATTACTGTTTGTGCATTTACAATATTCATTGATTTTTGCCATTGAAAAACGTCCAGAAATGTTTGAAGCTACTGACTGAATGAAAGGAGCTGGCATCTCACTCTCTTTGAATCTTCTTTATCATGCTAGGATTAGCAGGAAAAAGCAAAAAATTTCAGAATTGCACCTTGCAATGTGGAGATATTACTGTTTGTGCATTTACAATATTCATTGATTTTTGCAATTGAAAAACATGTTTTTCATATACCAGAAATGTTTGAAGCTACTGACTGAATGAAAGGAGCTGGCATCTCACTCTCTTTGAATCTTCTTTATCATGCTAGGATTAGCAGGAAAAAGCAAAAAATTTCAGAATTGCACCTTGCAATGTGGAGATATTACTGTTTGTGCATTTACAATATTCATTGATTTTTGCCATTGAAAAACATGTTTTTCATATACCAGAAATGTTTGAAGCTACTGACTGAATGAAAGGAGCTGGCATCTCACTCTCTTTGAATCTTCTTTATCATGCTAGGATTAGCAGGAAAAAGCAAAAAATTTCAGAATTGCACCTTGCAATGTGGAGATATTACTGTTTGTGCATTTACAATATTCATTGATTTTTGCCATTGAAAAACATGTTTTTCATATACCAGAAATGTTTGAAGCTACTGACTGAATGAAAGGAGCTGGCATCTCACTCTCTTTGAATCTTCTTTATCATGCTAGGATTAGCAGGAAAAAGCAAAAAATTTCAGAATTGCACCTTGCAATGTGGAGATATTACTGTTTGTGCATTTACAATATTCATTGATTTTTGCCATTGAAAAACATGTTTTTCATATACCAGAAATGTTTGAAGCTACTGACTGAATGAAAGGAGCTGGCATCTCACTCTCTTTGAATCTTCTTTATCATGCTAGGATTAGCAGGAAAAAGCAAAAAATTTCAGAATTGCACCTTGCAATGTGGAGATATTACTGTTTGTGCATTTACAATATTCATTGATTTTTGCCATTGAAAAACATGTTTTTCATATACCAGAAATGTTTGAAGCTACTGACTGAATGAAAGGAGCTGGCATCTCACTCTCTTTGAATCTTCTTTATCCTGCTAGGATTAGCAGGAAAAAGCAAAAAATTTCAGAATTGCACCTTGCAATGTGGAGATATTACTGTTTGTGCATTTACAATATTCATTGATTTTTGCCATTGAAAAACTGTTTTTCATTTACCAGAAATGTTTGAAGCTGCTGACTGAATGAAAGGAGCTGGCATCTCACTCTCTTTGAATCTTCTTTATCATGCTAGGATTAGCAGGAAAAAGCAAAAAATTTCAGAATTGCACCTTGCAATGTGGAGATATTACTGTTTGTGCATTTACAATATTCATTGATTTTTGCCATTGAAAAACATGTTTTTCATATACCAGAAATGTTTGAAGCTACTGACTGAATGAAAGGAGCTGGCATCTCACTCTCTTTGAATCTTCTTTATCATGCTAGGATTAGCAGGAAAAAGCAAAAAATTTCAGAATTGCACCTTGCAATGTGGAGATATTACTGTTTGTGCATTTACAATATTCATTGATTTTTGCCATTGAAAAACATGTTTTTCATATACCAGAAATGTTTGAAGCTACTGACTGAATGAAAGGAGCTGGCATCTCACTCTCTTTGAATCTTCTTTATCCTGCTAGGATTAGCAGGAAAAAGCAAAAAATTTCAGAATTGCACCTTGCAATGTGGAGATATTACTGTTTGTGCATTTACAATATTCATTGATTTTTGCCATTGAAAAACGTTTTTCATATACCAGAAATGTTTGAAGCTACTGACTGAATGAAAGGAGCTGGCATCTCACTCTCTTTGAATCTTCTTTATCATGCTAGGATTAGCAGGAAAAAGCAAAAAATTTCAGAATTGCACCTTGCAATGTGGAGATATTACTGTTTGTGCATTTACAATATTCATTGATTTTTGCCATTGAAAAACATGTTTTTCATATACCAGAAATGTTTGAAGCTACTGACTGAATGAAAGGAGCTGGCATCTCACTCTCTTTGAATCTTCTTTATCATGCTAGGATTAGCAGGAAAAAGCAAAAAATTTCAGAATTGCACCTTGCAATGTGGAGATATTACTGTTTGTGCATTTACAATATTCATTGATTTTTGCCATTGAAAAACATGTTTTTCATATACCAGAAATGTTTGAAGCTACTGACTGAATGAAAGGAGCTGGCATCTCACTCTCTTTGAATATTCTTTATCATGCTAGGATTAGCAGGAAAAAGCAAAAAATTTCAGAATTGCACCTTGCAATGTGGAGATATTACTGTTTGTGCATTTACAATATTCATTGATTTTTGCCATTGAAAAACATGTTTTTCATATACCAGAAATGTTTGAAGCTACTGACTGAATGAAAGGAGCTGGCATCTCACTCTCTTTGAATCTTCTTTATCCTGCTAGGATTAGCAGGAAAAAGCAAAAAATTTCAGAATTGCACCTTGCAATGTGGAGATATTACTGTTTGTGCATTTACAATATTCATTGATTTTTGCCATTGAAAAACGTCCAGAAATGTTTGAAGCTGACTGAATGAAAGGAGCTGGCATCTCACTCTCTTTGAATCTTCTTTATCATGCTAGGATTAGCAGGAAAAAGCAAAAAATTTCAGAATTGCACCTTGCAATGTGGAGATATTACTGTTTGTGCATTTACAATATTCATTGATTTTTGCCATTGAAAAACATCATGTTATTCATATACCAGAAATGTTTGAAGCTACTGACTGAATGAAAGGAGCTGGCATCTCACTCTCTTTGAATCTTCTTTATCATGCTAGGATTAACAGGAAAAAGCAAAAAATTTCAGAATTGCACCTTGCAATGTGGAGATATTACTGTTTGTGCATTTACAATATTCATTGATTTTTGCCATTGAAAAACGTCCAGAAATGTTTGAAGCTACTGACTGAATGAAAGGAGCTGGCATCTCACTCTCTTTGAATCTTCTTTATCATGCTAGGATTAGCAGGAAAAAGCAAAAAATTTCAGAATTGCACCTTGCAATGTGGAAATGTTACTGTTTGTGCATTTACAATATTCATTGATTTTTGCCATTGAAAAACATGTTTTTCATATACCAGAAATGTTTGAAGCTACTGACTGAATGAAAGGAGCTGGCATCTCACTCTCTTTGAATCTTCTTTATCATGCTAGGATTAGCAGGAAAAAACAAAAAATTTCAGAATTGCACCTTGCAATGTGGAGATATTACTGTTTGTGCATTTACAATATTCATTGATTTTTGCCATTGAAAAACATGTTTTTCATATACCAGAAATGTTTGAAGCTACTGACTGAATGAAAGGAGCTGGCATCTCACTCTCTTTGAATCTTCTTTATCCTGCTAGGATTAGCAGGAAAAAGCAAAAAATTTCAGAATTGCACCTTGCAATGTGGAGATATTACTGTTTGTGCATTTACAATATTCATTGATTTTTGCCATTGAAAAACGTCCAGAAATGTTTGAAGCTACTGACTGAATGAAAGGAGCTGGCATCTCACTCTCTTTGAATCTTCTTTATCATGCTAGGATTAGCAGGAAAAAGCAAAAAATTTCAGAATTGCACCTTGCAATGTGGAGATATTACTGTTTGTGCATTTACAATATTCATTGATTTTTGCCATTGAAAAACATGTTTTTCATATACCAGAAATGTTTGAAGCTACTGACTGAATGAAAGGAGCTGGCATCTCACTCTCTTTGAATCTTCTTTATCATGCTAGGATTAGCAGGAAAAAGCAAAAAATTTCAGAATTGCACCTTGCAATGTGGAGATATTACTGTTTGTGCATTTACAATATTCATTGATTTTTGCCATTGAAAAACATGTTTTTCATATACCAGAAATGTTTGAAGCTACTGACTGAATGAAAGGAGCTGGCATCTCACTCTCTTTGAATCTTCTTTATCCTGCTAGGATTAGCAGGAAAAAGCAAAAAATTTCAGAATTGCACCTTGCAATGTGGAGATATTACTGTTTGTGCATTTACAATATTCATTGATTTTTGCCATTGAAAAACGTCCAGAAATGTTTGAAGCTACTGACTGAATGAAAGGAGCTGGCATCTCACTCTCTTTGAATCTTCTTTATCATGCTAGGATTAGCAGGAAAAAGCAAAAAATTTCAGAATTGCACCTTGCAATGTGGAGATATTACTGTTTGTGCATTTACAATATTCATTGATTTTTGCCATTGAAAAACATGTTTTTCATATACCAGAAATGTTTGAAGCTACTGACTGAATGAAAGGAGCTGGCATCTCACTCTCTTTGAATCTTCTTTATCATGCTAGGATTAGCAGGAAAAAGCAAAAAATTTCAGAATTGCACCTTGCAATGTGGAGATATTACTGTTTGTGCATTTACAATATTCATTGATTTTTGCCATTGAAAAACATGTTTTTCATATACCAGAAATGTTTGAAGCTACTGACTGAATGAAAGGAGCTGGCATCTCACTCTCTTTGAATATTCTTTATCATGCTAGGATTAGCAGGAAAAAGCAAAAAATTTCAGAATTGCACCTTGCAATGTGGAGATATTACTGTTTGTGCATTTACAATATTCATTGATTTTTGCCATTGAAAAACATGTTTTTCATATACCAGAAATGTTTGAAGCTACTGACTGAATGAAAGGAGCTGGCATCTCACTCTCTTTGAATCTTCTTTATCCTGCTAGGATTAGCAGGAAAAAGCAAAAAATTTCAGAATTGCACCTTGCAATGTGGAGATATTACTGTTTGTGCATTTACAATATTCATTGATTTTTGCCATTGAAAAACGTCCAGAAATGTTTGAAGCTGACTGAATGAAAGGAGCTGGCATCTCACTCTCTTTGAATCTTCTTTATCATGCTAGGATTAGCAGGAAAAAGCAAAAAATTTCAGAATTGCACCTTGCAATGTGGAGATATTACTGTTTGTGCATTTACAATATTCATTGATTTTTGCCATTGAAAAACATGTTTTTCATATACCAGAAATGTTTGAAGCTACTGACTGAATGAAAGGAGCTGGCATCTCACTCTCTTTGAATCTTCTTTATCCTGCTAGGATTAGCAGGAAAAAGCAAAAAATTTCAGAATTGCACCTTGCAATGTGGAGATATTACTGTTTGTGCATTTACAATATTCATTGATTTTTGCCATTGAAAAACGTCCAGAAATGTTTGAAGCTACTGACTGAATGAAAGGAGCTGGCATCTCACTCTCTTTGAATCTTCTTTATCATGCTAGGATTAGCAGGAAAAAGCAAAAAATTTCAGAATTGCACCTTGCAATGTGGAGATATTACTGTTTGTGCATTTACAATATTCATTGATTTTTGCAATTGAAAAACATGTTTTTCATATACCAGAAATGTTTGAAGCTACTGACTGAATGAAAGGAGCTGGCATCTCACTCTCTTTGAATCTTCTTTATCCTGCTAGGATTAGCAGGAAAAAGCAAAAAATTTCAGAATTGCACCTTGCAATGTGGAGATATTACTGTTTGTGCATTTACAATATTCATTGATTTTTGCCATTGAAAAACGTCCAGAAATGTTTGAAGCTGACTGAATGAAAGGAGCTGGCATCTCACTCTCTTTGAATCTTCTTTATCATGCTAGGATTAGCAGGAAAAAGCAAAAAATTTCAGAATTGCACCTTGCAATGTGGAGATATTACTGTTTGTGCATTTACAATATTCATTGATTTTTGCCATTGAAAAACATCATGTTATTCATATACCAGAAATGTTTGAAGCTACTGACTGAATGAAAGGAGCTGGCATCTCACTCTCTTTGAATCTTCTTTATCATGCTAGGATTAACAGGAAAAAGCAAAAAATTTCAGAATTGCACCTTGCAATGTGGAGATATTACTGTTTGTGCATTTACAATATTCATTGATTTTTGCCATTGAAAAACGTCCAGAAATGTTTGAAGCTACTGACTGAATGAAAGGAGCTGGCATCTCACTCTCTTTGAATCTTCTTTATCATGCTAGGATTAGCAGGAAAAAGCAAAAAATTTCAGAATTGCACATTGCAATGTGGAAATGTTACTGTTTGTGCATTTACAATATTCATTGATTTTTGCCATTGAAAAACATGTTTTTCATATACCAGAAATGTTTGAAGCTACTGACTGAATGAAAGGAGCTGGCATCTCACTCTCTTTGAATCTTCTTTATCATGCTAGGATTAGCAGGAAAAAACAAAAAATTTCAGAATTGCACCTTGCAATGTGGAGATATTACTGTTTGTGCATTTACAATATTCATTGATTTTTGCCATTGAAAAACATGTTTTTCATATACCAGAAATGTTTGAAGCTACTGACTGAATGAAAGGAGCTGGCATCTCACTCTCTTTGAATCTTCTTTATCCTGCTAGGATTAGCAGGAAAAAGCAAAAAATTTCAGAATTGCACCTTGCAATGTGGAGATATTACTGTTTGTGCATTTACAATATTCATTGATTTTTGCCATTGAAAAACGTCCAGAAATGTTTGAAGCTACTGACTGAATGAAAGGAGCTGGCATCTCACTCTCTTTGAATCTTCTTTATCATGCTAGGATTAGCAGGAAAAAGCAAAAAATTTCAGAATTGCACCTTGCAATGTGGAGATATTACTGTTTGTGCATTTACAATATTCATTGATTTTTGCCATTGAAAAACGTCCAGAAATGTTTGAAGCTACTGACTGAATGAAAGGAGCTGGCATCTCACTCTCTTTGAATCTTCTTTATCATGCTAGGATTAGCAGGAAAAAGCAAAAAATTTCAGAATTGCACCTTGCAATGTGGAGATATTACTGTTTGTGCATTTACAATATTCATTGATTTTTGCCATTGAAAAACATGTTTTTCATATACCAGAAATGTTTGAAGCTACTGACTGAATGAAAGGAGCTGGCATCTCACTCTCTTTGAATCTTCTTTATCATGCTAGGATTAGCAGGAAAAAGCAAAAAATTTCAGAATTGCACCTTGCAATGTGGAGATATTACTGTTTGTGCATTTACAATATTCATTGATTTTTGCCATTGAAAAACATGTTTTTCATATACCAGAAATGTTTGAAGCTACTGACTGAATGAAAGGAGCTGGCATCTCACTCTCTTTGAATCTTCTTTATCCTGCTAGGATTAGCAGGAAAAAGCAAAAAATTTCAGAATTGCACCTTGCAATGTGGAGATATTACTGTTTGTGCATTTACAATATTCATTGATTTTTGCCATTGAAAAACGTCCAGAAATGTTTGAAGCTACTGACTGAATGAAAGGAGCTGGCATCTCACTCTCTTTGAATCTTCTTTATCATGCTAGGATTAGCAGGAAAAAGCAAAAAATTTCAGAATTGCACCTTGCAATGTGGAGATATTACTGTTTGTGCATTTACAATATTCATTGATTTTTGCAATTGAAAAACATGTTTTTCATATACCAGAAATGTTTGAAGCTACTGACTGAATGAAAGGAGCTGGCATCTCACTCTCTTTGAATCTTCTTTATCATGCTAGGATTAGCAGGAAAAAGCAAAAAATTTCAGAATTGCACCTTGCAATGTGGAGATATTACTGTTTGTGCATTTACAATATTCATTGATTTTTGCCATTGAAAAACATGTTTTTCATATACCAGAAATGTTTGAAGCTACTGACTGAATGAAAGGAGCTGGCATCTCACTCTCTTTGAATCTTCTTTATCATGCTAGGATTAGCAGGAAAAAGCAAAAAATTTCAGAATTGCACCTTGCAATGTGGAGATATTACTGTTTGTGCATTTACAATATTCATTGATTTTTGCCATTGAAAAACATGTTTTTCATATACCAGAAATGTTTGAAGCTACTGACTGAATGAAAGGAGCTGGCATCTCACTCTCTTTGAATCTTCTTTATCATGCTAGGATTAGCAGGAAAAAGCAAAAAATTTCAGAATTGCACCTTGCAATGTGGAGATATTACTGTTTGTGCATTTACAATATTCATTGATTTTTGCCATTGAAAAACATGTTTTTCATATACCAGAAATGTTTGAAGCTACTGACTGAATGAAAGGAGCTGGCATCTCACTCTCTTTGAATCTTCTTTATCATGCTAGGATTAGCAGGAAAAAGCAAAAAATTTCAGAATTGCACCTTGCAATGTGGAGATATTACTGTTTGTGCATTTACAATATTCATTGATTTTTGCCATTGAAAAACATGTTTTTCATATACCAGAAATGTTTGAAGCTACTGACTGAATGAAAGGAGCTGGCATCTCACTCTCTTTGAATCTTCTTTATCCTGCTAGGATTAGCAGGAAAAAGCAAAAAATTTCAGAATTGCACCTTGCAATGTGGAGATATTACTGTTTGTGCATTTACAATATTCATTGATTTTTGCCATTGAAAAACGTCCAGAAATGTTTGAAGCTACTGACTGAATGAAAGGAGCTGGCATCTCACTCTCTTTGAATCTTCTTTATCATGCTAGGATTAGCAGGAAAAAGCAAAAAATTTCAGAATTGCACCTTGCAATGTGGAGATATTACTGTTTGTGCATTTACAATATTCATTGATTTTTGCCATTGAAAAACATGTTTTTCATATACCAGAAATGTTTGAAGCTACTGACTGAATGAAAGGAGCTGGCATCTCACTCTCTTTGAATCTTCTTTATCATGCTAGGATTAGCAGGAAAAAGCAAAAAATTTCAGAATTGCACCTTGCAATGTGGAGATATTACTGTTTGTGCATTTACAATATTCATTGATTTTTGCCATTGAAAAACATGTTTTTCATATACCAGAAATGTTTGAAGCTACTGACTGAATGAAAGGAGCTGGCATCTCACTCTCTTTGAATCTTCTTTATCCTGCTAGGATTAGCAGGAAAAAGCAAAAAATTTCAGAATTGCACCTTGCAATGTGGAGATATTACTGTTTGTGCATTTACAATATTCATTGATTTTTGCCATTGAAAAACGTCCAGAAATGTTTGAAGCTACTGACTGAATGAAAGGAGCTGGCATCTCACTCTCTTTGAATCTTCTTTATCATGCTAGGATTAGCAGGAAAAAGCAAAAAATTTCAGAATTGCACCTTGCAATGTGGAGATATTACTGTTTGTGCATTTACAATATTCATTGATTTTTGCCATTGAAAAACATGTTTTTCATATACCAGAAATGTTTGAAGCTACTGACTGAATGAAAGGAGCTGGCATCTCACTCTCTTTGAATCTTCTTTATCATGCTAGGATTAGCAGGAAAAAGCAAAAAATTTCAGAATTGCACCTTGCAATGTGGAGATATTACTGTTTGTGCATTTACAATATTCATTGATTTTTGCCATTGAAAAACATGTTTTTCATATACCAGAAATGTTTGAAGCTACTGACTGAATGAAAGGAGCTGGCATCTCACTCTCTTTGAATATTCTTTATCATGCTAGGATTAGCAGGAAAAAGCAAAAAATTTCAGAATTGCACCTTGCAATGTGGAGATATTACTGTTTGTGCATTTACAATATTCATTGATTTTTGCCATTGAAAAACATGTTTTTCATATACCAGAAATGTTTGAAGCTACTGACTGAATGAAAGGAGCTGGCATCTCACTCTCTTTGAATCTTCTTTATCCTGCTAGGATTAGCAGGAAAAAGCAAAAAATTTCAGAATTGCACCTTGCAATGTGGAGATATTACTGTTTGTGCATTTACAATATTCATTGATTTTTGCCATTGAAAAACGTCCAGAAATGTTTGAAGCTGACTGAATGAAAGGAGCTGGCATCTCACTCTCTTTGAATCTTCTTTATCATGCTAGGATTAGCAGGAAAAAGCAAAAAATTTCAGAATTGCACCTTGCAATGTGGAGATATTACTGTTTGTGCATTTACAATATTCATTGATTTTTGCCATTGAAAAACATCATGTTATTCATATACCAGAAATGTTTGAAGCTACTGACTGAATGAAAGGAGCTGGCATCTCACTCTCTTTGAATCTTCTTTATCATGCTAGGATTAACAGGAAAAAGCAAAAAATTTCAGAATTGCACCTTGCAATGTGGAGATATTACTGTTTGTGCATTTACAATATTCATTGATTTTTGCCATTGAAAAACGTCCAGAAATGTTTGAAGCTACTGACTGAATGAAAGGAGCTGGCATCTCACTCTCTTTGAATCTTCTTTATCATGCTAGGATTAGCAGGAAAAAGCAAAAAATTTCAGAATTGCACCTTGCAATGTGGAAATGTTACTGTTTGTGCATTTACAATATTCATTGATTTTTGCCATTGAAAAACATGTTTTTCATATACCAGAAATGTTTGAAGCTACTGACTGAATGAAAGGAGCTGGCATCTCACTCTCTTTGAATCTTCTTTATCATGCTAGGATTAGCAGGAAAAAACAAAAAATTTCAGAATTGCACCTTGCAATGTGGAGATATTACTGTTTGTGCATTTACAATATTCATTGATTTTTGCCATTGAAAAACATGTTTTTCATATACCAGAAATGTTTGAAGCTACTGACTGAATGAAAGGAGCTGGCATCTCACTCTCTTTGAATCTTCTTTATCCTGCTAGGATTAGCAGGAAAAAGCAAAAAATTTCAGAATTGCACCTTGCAATGTGGAGATATTACTGTTTGTGCATTTACAATATTCATTGATTTTTGCCATTGAAAAACGTCCAGAAATGTTTGAAGCTACTGACTGAATGAAAGGAGCTGGCATCTCACTCTCTTTGAATCTTCTTTATCATGCTAGGATTAGCAGGAAAAAGCAAAAAATTTCAGAATTGCACCTTGCAATGTGGAGATATTACTGTTTGTGCATTTACAATATTCATTGATTTTTGCCATTGAAAAACATGTTTTTCATATACCAGAAATGTTTGAAGCTACTGACTGAATGAAAGGAGCTGGCATCTCACTCTCTTTGAATCTTCTTTATCATGCTAGGATTAGCAGGAAAAAGCAAAAAATTTCAGAATTGCACCTTGCAATGTGGAGATATTACTGTTTGTGCATTTACAATATTCATTGATTTTTGCCATTGAAAAACATGTTTTTCATATACCAGAAATGTTTGAAGCTACTGACTGAATGAAAGGAGCTGGCATCTCACTCTCTTTGAATCTTCTTTATCCTGCTAGGATTAGCAGGAAAAAGCAAAAAATTTCAGAATTGCACCTTGCAATGTGGAGATATTACTGTTTGTGCATTTACAATATTCATTGATTTTTGCCATTGCAAAACGTCCAGAAATGTTTGAAGCTACTGACTGAATGAAAGGAGCTGGCATCTCACTCTCTTTGAATCTTCTTTATCATGCTAGGATTAGCAGGAAAAAGCAAAAAATTTCAGAATTGCACCTTGCAATGTGGAGATATTACTGTTTGTGCATTTACAATATTCATTGATTTTTGCCATTGAAAAACATGTTTTTCATATACCAGAAATGTTTGAAGCTACTGACTGAATGAAAGGAGCTGGCATCTCACTCTCTTTGAATCTTCTTTATCATGCTAGGATTAGCAGGAAAAAGCAAAAAATTTCAGAATTGCACCTTGCAATGTGGAGATATTACTGTTTGTGCATTTACAATATTCATTGATTTTTGCCATTGAAAAACATGTTTTTCATATACCAGAAATGTTTGAAGCTACTGACTGAATGAAAGGAGCTGGCATCTCACTCTCTTTGAATATTCTTTATCATGCTAGGATTAGCAGGAAAAAGCAAAAAATTTCAGAATTGCACCTTGCAATGTGGAGATATTACTGTTTGTGCATTTACAATATTCATTGATTTTTGCCATTGAAAAACATGTTTTTCATATACCAGAAATGTTTGAAGCTACTGACTGAATGAAAGGAGCTGGCATCTCACTCTCTTTGAATCTTCTTTATCCTGCTAGGATTAGCAGGAAAAAGCAAAAAATTTCAGAATTGCACCTTGCAATGTGGAGATATTACTGTTTGTGCATTTACAATATTCATTGATTTTTGCCATTGAAAAACGTCCAGAAATGTTTGAAGCTGACTGAATGAAAGGAGCTGGCATCTCACTCTCTTTGAATCTTCTTTATCATGCTAGGATTAGCAGGAAAAAGCAAAAAATTTCAGAATTGCACCTTGCAATGTGGAGATATTACTGTTTGTGCATTTACAATATTCATTGATTTTTGCCATTGAAAAACATCATGTTATTCATATACCAGAAATGTTTGAAGCTACTGACTGAATGAAAGGAGCTGGCATCTCACTCTCTTTGAATCTTCTTTATCATGCTAGGATTAACAGGAAAAAGCAAAAAATTTCAGAATTGCACCTTGCAATGTGGAGATATTACTGTTTGTGCATTTACAATATTCATTGATTTTTGCCATTGAAAAACGTCCAGAAATGTTTGAAGCTACTGACTGAATGAAAGGAGCTGGCATCTCACTCTCTTTGAATCTTCTTTATCATGCTAGGATTAGCAGGAAAAAGCAAAAAATTTCAGAATTGCACCTTGCAATGTGGAAATGTTACTGTTTGTGCATTTACAATATTCATTGATTTTTGCCATTGAAAAACATGTTTTTCATATACCAGAAATGTTTGAAGCTACTGACTGAATGAAAGGAGCTGGCATCTCACTCTCTTTGAATCTTCTTTATCATGCTAGGATTAGCAGGAAAAAACAAAAAATTTCAGAATTGCACCTTGCAATGTGGAGATATTACTGTTTGTGCATTTACAATATTCATTGATTTTTGCCATTGAAAAACATGTTTTTCATATACCAGAAATGTTTGAAGCTACTGACTGAATGAAAGGAGCTGGCATCTCACTCTCTTTGAATCTTCTTTATCCTGCTAGGATTAGCAGGAAAAAGCAAAAAATTTCAGAATTGCACCTTGCAATGTGGAGATATTACTGTTTGTGCATTTACAATATTCATTGATTTTTGCCATTGAAAAACGTCCAGAAATGTTTGAAGCTACTGACTGAATGAAAGGAGCTGGCATCTCACTCTCTTTGAATCTTCTTTATCATGCTAGGATTAGCAGGAAAAAGCAAAAAATTTCAGAATTGCACCTTGCAATGTGGAGATATTACTGTTTGTGCATTTACAATATTCATTGATTTTTGCCATTGAAAAACATGTTTTTCATATACCAGAAATGTTTGAAGCTACTGACTGAATGAAAGGAGCTGGCATCTCACTCTCTTTGAATCTTCTTTATCATGCTAGGATTAGCAGGAAAAAGCAAAAAATTTCAGAATTGCACCTTGCAATGTGGAGATATTACTGTTTGTGCATTTACAATATTCATTGATTTTTGCCATTGAAAAACATGTTTTTCATATACCAGAAATGTTTGAAGCTACTGACAATGAAAGGAGCTGGCATCTCACTCTCTTTGAATCTTCTTTATCCTGCTAGGATTAGCAGGAAAAAGCAAAAAATTTCAGAATTGCACCTTGCAATGTGGAGATATTACTGTTTGTGCATTTACAATATTCATTGATTTTTGCCATTGAAAAACGTCCAGAAATGTTTGAAGCTACTGACTGAATGAAAGGAGCTGGCATCTCACTCTCTTTGAATCTTCTTTATCATGCTAGGATTAGCAGGAAAAAGCAAAAAATTTCAGAATTGCACCTTGCAATGTGGAGATATTACTGTTTGTGCATTTACAATATTCATTGATTTTTGCCATTGAAAAACATGTTTTTCATATACCAGAAATGTTTGAAGCTACTGACTGAATGAAAGGAGCTGGCATCTCACTCTCTTTGAATCTTCTTTATCATGCTAGGATTAGCAGGAAAAAGCAAAAAATTTCAGAATTGCACCTTGCAATGTGGAGATATTACTGTTTGTGCATTTACAATATTCATTGATTTTTGCCATTGAAAAACATGTTTTTCATATACCAGAAATGTTTGAAGCTACTGACTGAATGAAAGGAGCTGGCATCTCACTCTCTTTGAATCTTCTTTATCCTGCTAGGATTAGCAGGAAAAAGCAAAAAATTTCAGAATTGCACCTTGCAATGTGGAGATATTACTGTTTGTGCATTTACAATATTCATTGATTTTTGCCATTGAAAAACGTCCAGAAATGTTTGAAGCTACTGACTGAATGAAAGGAGCTGGCATCTCACTCTCTTTGAATCTTCTTTATCATGCTAGGATTAGCAGGAAAAAGCAAAAAATTTCAGAATTGCACCTTGCAATGTGGAGATATTACTGTTTGTGCATTTACAATATTCATTGATTTTTGCCATTGAAAAACATGTTTTTCATATACCAGAAATGTTTGAAGCTACTGACTGAATGAAAGGAGCTGGCATCTCACTCTCTTTGAATATTCTTTATCATGCTAGGATTAGCAGGAAAAAGCAAAAAATTTCAGAATTGCACCTTGCAATGTGGAGATATTACTGTTTGTGCATTTACAATATTCATTGATTTTTGCCATTGAAAAACATGTTTTTCATATACCAGAAATGTTTGAAGCTACTGACTGAATGAAAGGAGCTGGCATCTCACTCTCTTTGAATCTTCTTTATCCTGCTAGGATTAGCAGGAAAAAGCAAAAAATTTCAGAATTGCACCTTGCAATGTGGAGATATTACTGTTTGTGCATTTACAATATTCATTGATTTTTGCCATTGAAAAACGTCCAGAAATGTTTGAAGCTGACTGAATGAAAGGAGCTGGCATCTCACTCTCTTTGAATCTTCTTTATCATGCTAGGATTAGCAGGAAAAAGCAAAAAATTTCAGAATTGCACCTTGCAATGTGGAGATATTACTGTTTGTGCATTTACAATATTCATTGATTTTTGCCATTGAAAAACATCATGTTATTCATATACCAGAAATGTTTGAAGCTACTGACTGAATGAAAGAAGCTGGCATCTCACTCTCTTTGAATCTTCTTTATCATGCTAGGATTAACAGGAAAAAGCAAAAAATTTCAGAATTGCACCTTGCAATGTGGAGATATTACTGTTTGTGCATTTACAATATTCATTGATTTTTGCCATTGAAAAACGTCCAGAAATGTTTGAAGCTACTGACTGAATGAAAGGAGCTGGCATCTCACTCTCTTTGAATCTTCTTTATCATGCTAGGATTAGCAGGAAAAAGCAAAAAATTTCAGAATTGCACCTTGCAATGTGGAAATGTTACTGTTTGTGCATTTACAATATTCATTGATTTTTGCCATTGAAAAACATGTTTTTCATATACCAGAAATGTTTGAAGCTACTGACTGAATGAAAGGAGCTGGCATCTCACTCTCTTTGAATCTTCTTTATCATGCTAGGATTAGCAGGAAAAAACAAAAAATTTCAGAATTGCACCTTGCAATGTGGAGATATTACTGTTTGTGCATTTACAATATTCATTGATTTTTGCCATTGAAAAACATGTTTTTCATATACCAGAAATGTTTGAAGCTACTGACTGAATGAAAGGAGCTGGCATCTCACTCTCTTTGAATCTTCTTTATCCTGCTAGGATTAGCAGGAAAAAGCAAAAAATTTCAGAATTGCACCTTGCAATGTGGAGATATTACTGTTTGTGCATTTACAATATTCATTGATTTTTGCCATTGAAAAACGTCCAGAAATGTTTGAAGCTACTGACTGAATGAAAGGAGCTGGCATCTCACTCTCTTTGAATCTTCTTTATCATGCTAGGATTAGCAGGAAAAAGCAAAAAATTTCAGAATTGCACCTTGCAATGTGGAGATATTACTGTTTGTGCATTTACAATATTCATTGATTTTTGCCATTGAAAAACATGTTTTTCATATACCAGAAATGTTTGAAGCTACTGACTGAATGAAAGGAGCTGGCATCTCACTCTCTTTGAATCTTCTTTATCATGCTAGGATTAGCAGGAAAAAGCAAAAAATTTCAGAATTGCACCTTGCAATGTGGAGATATTACTGTTTGTGCATTTACAATATTCATTGATTTTTGCCATTGAAAAACATGTTTTTCATATACCAGAAATGTTTGAAGCTACTGACAATGAAAGGAGCTGGCATCTCACTCTCTTTGAATCTTCTTTATCCTGCTAGGATTAGCAGGAAAAAGCAAAAAATTTCAGAATTGCACCTTGCAATGTGGAGATATTACTGTTTGTGCATTTACAATATTCATTGATTTTTGCCATTGAAAAACGTCCAGAAATGTTTGAAGCTACTGACTGAATGAAAGGAGCTGGCATCTCACTCTCTTTGAATCTTCTTTATCATGCTAGGATTAGCAGGAAAAAGCAAAAAATTTCAGAATTGCACCTTGCAATGTGGAGATATTACTGTTTGTGCATTTACAATATTCATTGATTTTTGCCATTGAAAAACATGTTTTTCATATACCAGAAATGTTTGAAGCTACTGACTGAATGAAAGGAGCTGGCATCTCACTCTCTTTGAATCTTCTTTATCATGCTAGGATTAGCAGGAAAAAGCAAAAAATTTCAGAATTGCACCTTGCAATGTGGAGATATTACTGTTTGTGCATTTACAATATTCATTGATTTTTGCCATTGAAAAACATGTTTTTCATATACCAGAAATGTTTGAAGCTACTGACTGAATGAAAGGAGCTGGCATCTCACTCTCTTTGAATCTTCTTTATCCTGCTAGGATTAGCAGGAAAAAGCAAAAAATTTCAGAATTGCACCTTGCAATGTGGAGATATTACTGTTTGTGCATTTACAATATTCATTGATTTTTGCCATTGAAAAACGTCCAGAAATGTTTGAAGCTACTGACTGAATGAAAGGAGCTGGCATCTCACTCTCTTTGAATCTTCTTTATCATGCTAGGATTAGCAGGAAAAAGCAAAAAATTTCAGAATTGCACCTTGCAATGTGGAGATATTACTGTTTGTGCATTTACAATATTCATTGATTTTTGCAATTGAAAAACATGTTTTTCATATACCAGAAATGTTTGAAGCTACTGACTGAATGAAAGGAGCTGGCATCTCACTCTCTTTGAATCTTCTTTATCATGCTAGGATTAGCAGGAAAAAGCAAAAAATTTCAGAATTGCACCTTGCAATGTGGAGATATTACTGTTTGTGCATTTACAATATTCATTGATTTTTGCCATTGAAAAACATGTTTTTCATATACCAGAAATGTTTGAAGCTACTGACTGAATGAAAGGAGCTGGCATCTCACTCTCTTTGAATCTTCTTTATCCTGCTAGGATTAGCAGGAAAAAGCAAAAAATTTCAGAATTGCACCTTGCAATGTGGAGATATTACTGTTTGTGCATTTACAATATTCATTGATTTTTGCCATTGAAAAACGTCCAGAAATGTTTGAAGCTACTGACTGAATGAAAGGAGCTGGCATCTCACTCTCTTTGAATCTTCTTTATCATGCTAGGATTAGCAGGAAAAAGCAAAAAATTTCAGAATTGCACCTTGCAATGTGGAGATATTACTGTTTGTGCATTTACAATATTCATTGATTTTTGCCATTGAAAAACATGTTTTTCATATACCAGAAATGTTTGAAGCTACTGACTGAATGAAAGGAGCTGGCATCTCACTCTCTTTGAATCTTCTTTATCATGCTAGGATTAGCAGGAAAAAGCAAAAAATTTCAGAATTGCACCTTGCAATGTGGAGATATTACTGTTTGTGCATTTACAATATTCATTGATTTTTGCCATTGAAAAACATGTTTTTCATATACCAGAAATGTTTGAAGCTACTGACTGAATGAAAGGAGCTGGCATCTCACTCTCTTTGAATCTTCTTTATCCTGCTAGGATTAGCAGGAAAAAGCAAAAAATTTCAGAATTGCACCTTGCAATGTGGAGATATTACTGTTTGTGCATTTACAATATTCATTGATTTTTGCCATTGAAAAACGTCCAGAAATGTTTGAAGCTACTGACTGAATGAAAGGAGCTGGCATCTCACTCTCTTTGAATCTTCTTTATCATGCTAGGATTAGCAGGAAAAAGCAAAAAATTTCAGAATTGCACCTTGCAATGTGGAGATATTACTGTTTGTGCATTTACAATATTCATTGATTTTTGCAATTGAAAAACATGTTTTTCATATACCAGAAATGTTTGAAGCTACTGACTGAATGAAAGGAGCTGGCATCTCACTCTCTTTGAATCTTCTTTATCCTGCTAGGATTAGCAGGAAAAAGCAAAAAATTTCAGAATTGCACCTTGCAATGTGGAGATATTACTGTTTGTGCATTTACAATATTCATTGATTTTTGCCATTGAAAAACGTCCAGAAATGTTTGAAGCTGACTGAATGAAAGGAGCTGGCATCTCACTCTCTTTGAATCTTCTTTATCATGCTAGGATTAGCAGGAAAAAGCAAAAAATTTCAGAATTGCACCTTGCAATGTGGAGATATTACTGTTTGTGCATTTACAATATTCATTGATTTTTGCCATTGAAAAACATCATGTTATTCATATACCAGAAATGTTTGAAGCTACTGACTGAATGAAAGGAGCTGGCATCTCACTCTCTTTGAATCTTCTTTATCATGCTAGGATTAACAGGAAAAAGCAAAAAATTTCAGAATTGCACCTTGCAATGTGGAGATATTACTGTTTGTGCATTTACAATATTCATTGATTTTTGCCATTGAAAAACGTCCAGAAATGTTTGAAGCTACTGACTGAATGAAAGGAGCTGGCATCTCACTCTCTTTGAATCTTCTTTATCATGCTAGGATTAGCAGGAAAAAGCAAAAAATTTCAGAATTGCACCTTGCAATGTGGAAATGTTACTGTTTGTGCATTTACAATATTCATTGATTTTTGCCATTGAAAAACATGTTTTTCATATACCAGAAATGTTTGAAGCTACTGACTGAATGAAAGGAGCTGGCATCTCACTCTCTTTGAATCTTCTTTATCATGCTAGGATTAGCAGGAAAAAACAAAAAATTTCAGAATTGCACCTTGCAATGTGGAGATATTACTGTTTGTGCATTTACAATATTCATTGATTTTTGCCATTGAAAAACATGTTTTTCATATACCAGAAATGTTTGAAGCTACTGACTGAATGAAAGGAGCTGGCATCTCACTCTCTTTGAATCTTCTTTATCCTGCTAGGATTAGCAGGAAAAAGCAAAAAATTTCAGAATTGCACCTTGCAATGTGGAGATATTACTGTTTGTGCATTTACAATATTCATTGATTTTTGCCATTGAAAAACGTCCAGAAATGTTTGAAGCTACTGACTGAATGAAAGGAGCTGGCATCTCACTCTCTTTGAATCTTCTTTATCATGCTAGGATTAGCAGGAAAAAGCAAAAAATTTCAGAATTGCACCTTGCAATGTGGAGATATTACTGTTTGTGCATTTACAATATTCATTGATTTTTGCAATTGAAAAACATGTTTTTCATATACCAGAAATGTTTGAAGCTACTGACTGAATGAAAGGAGCTGGCATCTCACTCTCTTTGAATCTTCTTTATCATGCTAGGATTAGCAGGAAAAAGCAAAAAATTTCAGAATTGCACCTTGCAATGTGGAGATATTACTGTTTGTGCATTTACAATATTCATTGATTTTTGCCATTGAAAAACATGTTTTTCATATACCAGAAATGTTTGAAGCTACTGACTGAATGAAAGGAGCTGGCATCCACTCTCTTTGAATCTTCTTTATCCTGCTAGGATTAGCAGGAAAAAGCAAAAAATTTCAGAATTGCACCTTGCAATGTGGAGATATTACTGTTTGTGCATTTACAATATTCATTGATTTTTGCCATTGAAAAACGTCCAGAAATGTTTGAAGCTACTGACTGAATGAAAGGAGCTGGCATCTCACTCTCTTTGAATCTTCTTTATCATGCTAGGATTAGCAGGAAAAAGCAAAAAATTTCAGAATTGCACCTTGCAATGTGGAGATATTACTGTTTGTGCATTTACAATATTCATTGATTTTTGCCATTGAAAAACATGTTTTTCATATACCAGAAATGTTTGAAGCTACTGACTGAATGAAAGGAGCTGGCATCTCACTCTCTTTGAATCTTCTTTATCATGCTAGGATTAGCAGGAAAAAGCAAAAAATTTCAGAATTGCACCTTGCAATGTGGAGATATTACTGTTTGTGCATTTACAATATTCATTGATTTTTGCCATTGAAAAACATGTTTTTCATATACCAGAAATGTTTGAAGCTACTGACTGAATGAAAGGAGCTGGCATCTCACTCTCTTTGAATCTTCTTTATCCTGCTAGGATTAGCAGGAAAAAGCAAAAAATTTCAGAATTGCACCTTGCAATGTGGAGATATTACTGTTTGTGCATTTACAATATTCATTGATTTTTGCCATTGAAAAACGTCCAGAAATGTTTGAAGCTACTGACTGAATGAAAGGAGCTGGCATCTCACTCTCTTTGAATCTTCTTTATCATGCTAGGATTAGCAGGAAAAAGCAAAAAATTTCAGAATTGCACCTTGCAATGTGGAGATATTACTGTTTGTGCATTTACAATATTCATTGATTTTTGCAATTGAAAAACATGTTTTTCATATACCAGAAATGTTTGAAGCTACTGACTGAATGAAAGGAGCTGGCATCTCACTCTCTTTGAATCTTCTTTATCCTGCTAGGATTAGCAGGAAAAAGCAAAAAATTTCAGAATTGCACCTTGCAATGTGGAGATATTACTGTTTGTGCATTTACAATATTCATTGATTTTTGCCATTGAAAAACGTCCAGAAATGTTTGAAGCTGACTGAATGAAAGGAGCTGGCATCTCACTCTCTTTGAATCTTCTTTATCATGCTAGGATTAGCAGGAAAAAGCAAAAAATTTCAGAATTGCACCTTGCAATGTGGAGATATTACTGTTTGTGCATTTACAATATTCATTGATTTTTGCCATTGAAAAACATCATGTTATTCATATACCAGAAATGTTTGAAGCTACTGACTGAATGAAAGGAGCTGGCATCTCACTCTCTTTGAATCTTCTTTATCATGCTAGGATTAGCAGGAAAAAACAAAAAATTTCAGAATTGCACCTTGCAATGTGGAGATATTACTGTTTGTGCATTTACAATATTCATTGATTTTTGCCATTGAAAAACATGTTTTTCATATACCAGAAATGTTTGAAGCTACTGACTGAATGAAAGGAGCTGGCATCTCACTCTCTTTGAATCTTCTTTATCCTGCTAGGATTAGCAGGAAAAAGCAAAAAATTTCAGAATTGCACCTTGCAATGTGGAGATATTACTGTTTGTGCATTTACAATATTCATTGATTTTTGCCATTGAAAAACGTCCAGAAATGTTTGAAGCTACTGACTGAATGAAAGGAGCTGGCATCTCACTCTCTTTGAATCTTCTTTATCATGCTAGGATTAGCAGGAAAAAGCAAAAAATTTCAGAATTGCACCTTGCAATGTGGAGATATTACTGTTTGTGCATTTACAATATTCATTGATTTTTGCCATTGAAAAACGTCCAGAAATGTTTGAAGCTACTGACTGAATGAAAGGAGCTGGCATCTCACTCTCTTTGAATCTTCTTTATCATGCTAGGATTAGCAGGAAAAAGCAAAAAATTTCAGAATTGCACCTTGCAATGTGGAGATATTACTGTTTGTGCATTTACAATATTCATTGATTTTTGCCATTGAAAAACATGTTTTTCATATACCAGAAATGTTTGAAGCTACTGACTGAATGAAAGGAGCTGGCATCTCACTCTCTTTGAATCTTCTTTATCATGCTAGGATTAGCAGGAAAAAGCAAAAAATTTCAGAATTGCACCTTGCAATGTGGAGATATTACTGTTTGTGCATTTACAATATTCATTGATTTTTGCCATTGAAAAACATGTTTTTCATATACCAGAAATGTTTGAAGCTACTGACTGAATGAAAGGAGCTGGCATCTCACTCTCTTTGAATCTTCTTTATCCTGCTAGGATTAGCAGGAAAAAGCAAAAAATTTCAGAATTGCACCTTGCAATGTGGAGATATTACTGTTTGTGCATTTACAATATTCATTGATTTTTGCCATTGAAAAACGTCCAGAAATGTTTGAAGCTACTGACTGAATGAAAGGAGCTGGCATCTCACTCTCTTTGAATCTTCTTTATCATGCTAGGATTAGCAGGAAAAAGCAAAAAATTTCAGAATTGCACCTTGCAATGTGGAGATATTACTGTTTGTGCATTTACAATATTCATTGATTTTTGCAATTGAAAAACATGTTTTTCATATACCAGAAATGTTTGAAGCTACTGACTGAATGAAAGGAGCTGGCATCTCACTCTCTTTGAATCTTCTTTATCATGCTAGGATTAGCAGGAAAAAGCAAAAAATTTCAGAATTGCACCTTGCAATGTGGAGATATTACTGTTTGTGCATTTACAATATTCATTGATTTTTGCCATTGAAAAACATGTTTTTCATATACCAGAAATGTTTGAAGCTACTGACTGAATGAAAGGAGCTGGCATCTCACTCTCTTTGAATCTTCTTTATCATGCTAGGATTAGCAGGAAAAAGCAAAAAATTTCAGAATTGCACCTTGCAATGTGGAGATATTACTGTTTGTGCATTTACAATATTCATTGATTTTTGCCATTGAAAAACATGTTTTTCATATACCAGAAATGTTTGAAGCTACTGACTGAATGAAAGGAGCTGGCATCTCACTCTCTTTGAATCTTCTTTATCATGCTAGGATTAGCAGGAAAAAGCAAAACATTTCAGAATTGCACCTTGCAATGTGGAGATATTACTGTTTGTGCATTTACAATATTCATTGATTTTTGCCATTGAAAAACATGTTTTTCATATACCAGAAATGTTTGAAGCTACTGACTGAATGAAAGGAGCTGGCATCTCACTCTCTTTGAATCTTCTTTATCATGCTAGGATTAGCAGGAAAAAGCAAAAAATTTCAGAATTGCACCTTGCAATGTGGAGATATTACTGTTTGTGCATTTACAATATTCATTGATTTTTGCCATTGAAAAACATGTTTTTCATATACCAGAAATGTTTGAAGCTACTGACTGAATGAAAGGAGCTGGCATCTCACTCTCTTTGAATCTTCTTTATCCTGCTAGGATTAGCAGGAAAAAGCAAAAAATTTCAGAATTGCACCTTGCAATGTGGAGATATTACTGTTTGTGCATTTACAATATTCATTGATTTTTGCCATTGAAAAACGTCCAGAAATGTTTGAAGCTACTGACTGAATGAAAGGAGCTGGCATCTCACTCTCTTTGAATCTTCTTTATCATGCTAGGATTAGCAGGAAAAAGCAAAAAATTTCAGAATTGCACCTTGCAATGTGGAGATATTACTGTTTGTGCATTTACAATATTCATTGATTTTTGCCATTGAAAAACATGTTTTTCATATACCAGAAATGTTTGAAGCTACTGACTGAATGAAAGGAGCTGGCATCTCACTCTCTTTGAATCTTCTTTATCATGCTAGGATTAGCAGGAAAAAGCAAAAAATTTCAGAATTGCACCTTGCAATGTGGAGATATTACTGTTTGTGCATTTACAATATTCATTGATTTTTGCCATTGAAAAACATGTTTTTCATATACCAGAAATGTTTGAAGCTACTGACTGAATGAAAGGAGCTGGCATCTCACTCTCTTTGAATCTTCTTTATCCTGCTAGGATTAGCAGGAAAAAGCAAAAAATTTCAGAATTGCACCTTGCAATGTGGAGATATTACTGTTTGTGCATTTACAATATTCATTGATTTTTGCCATTGAAAAACGTCCAGAAATGTTTGAAGCTACTGACTGAATGAAAGGAGCTGGCATCTCACTCTCTTTGAATCTTCTTTATCATGCTAGGATTAGCAGGAAAAAGCAAAAAATTTCAGAATTGCACCTTGCAATGTGGAGATATTACTGTTTGTGCATTTACAATATTCATTGATTTTTGCCATTGAAAAACATGTTTTTCATATACCAGAAATGTTTGAAGCTACTGACTGAATGAAAGGAGCTGGCATCTCACTCTCTTTGAATCTTCTTTATCATGCTAGGATTAGCAGGAAAAAGCAAAAAATTTCAGAATTGCACCTTGCAATGTGGAGATATTACTGTTTGTGCATTTACAATATTCATTGATTTTTGCCATTGAAAAACATGTTTTTCATATACCAGAAATGTTTGAAGCTACTGACTGAATGAAAGGAGCTGGCATCTCACTCTCTTTGAATATTCTTTATCATGCTAGGATTAGCAGGAAAAAGCAAAAAATTTCAGAATTGCACCTTGCAATGTGGAGATATTACTGTTTGTGCATTTACAATATTCATTGATTTTTGCCATTGAAAAACATGTTTTTCATATACCAGAAATGTTTGAAGCTACTGACTGAATGAAAGGAGCTGGCATCTCACTCTCTTTGAATCTTCTTTATCCTGCTAGGATTAGCAGGAAAAAGCAAAAAATTTCAGAATTGCACCTTGCAATGTGGAGATATTACTGTTTGTGCATTTACAATATTCATTGATTTTTGCCATTGAAAAACGTCCAGAAATGTTTGAAGCTGACTGAATGAAAGGAGCTGGCATCTCACTCTCTTTGAATCTTCTTTATCATGCTAGGATTAGCAGGAAAAAGCAAAAAATTTCAGAATTGCACCTTGCAATGTGGAGATATTACTGTTTGTGCATTTACAATATTCATTGATTTTTGCCATTGAAAAACATCATGTTATTCATATACCAGAAATGTTTGAAGCTACTGACTGAATGAAAGGAGCTGGCATCTCACTCTCTTTGAATCTTCTTTATCATGCTAGGATTAACAGGAAAAAGCAAAAAATTTCAGAATTGCACCTTGCAATGTGGAGATATTACTGTTTGTGCATTTACAATATTCATTGATTTTTGCCATTGAAAAACGTCCAGAAATGTTTGAAGCTACTGACTGAATGAAAGGAGCTGGCATCTCACTCTCTTTGAATCTTCTTTATCATGCTAGGATTAGCAGGAAAAAGCAAAAAATTTCAGAATTGCACCTTGCAATGTGGAAATGTTACTGTTTGTGCATTTACAATATTCATTGATTTTTGCCATTGAAAAACATGTTTTTCATATACCAGAAATGTTTGAAGCTACTGACTGAATGAAAGGAGCTGGCATCTCACTCTCTTTGAATCTTCTTTATCATGCTAGGATTAGCAGGAAAAAACAAAAAATTTCAGAATTGCACCTTGCAATGTGGAGATATTACTGTTTGTGCATTTACAATATTCATTGATTTTTGCCATTGAAAAACATGTTTTTCATATACCAGAAATGTTTGAAGCTACTGACTGAATGAAAGGAGCTGGCATCTCACTCTCTTTGAATATTCTTTATCATGCTAGGATTAGCAGGAAAAAGCAAAAAATTTCAGAATTGCACCTTGCAATGTGGAGATATTACTGTTTGTGCATTTACAATATTCATTGATTTTTGCCATTGAAAAACATGTTTTTCATATACCAGAAATGTTTGAAGCTACTGACTGAATGAAAGGAGCTGGCATCTCACTCTCTTTGAATCTTCTTTATCCTGCTAGGATTAGCAGGAAAAAGCAAAAAATTTCAGAATTGCACCTTGCAATGTGGAGATATTACTGTTTGTGCATTTACAATATTCATTGATTTTTGCCATTGAAAAACGTCCAGAAATGTTTGAAGCTGACTGAATGAAAGGAGCTGGCATCTCACTCTCTTTGAATCTTCTTTATCATGCTAGGATTAGCAGGAAAAAGCAAAAAATTTCAGAATTGCACCTTGCAATGTGGAGATATTACTGTTTGTGCATTTACAATATTCATTGATTTTTGCCATTGAAAAACATCATGTTATTCATATACCAGAAATGTTTGAAGCTACTGACTGAATGAAAGGAGCTGGCATCTCACTCTCTTTGAATCTTCTTTATCATGCTAGGATTAACAGGAAAAAGCAAAAAATTTCAGAATTGCACCTTGCAATGTGGAGATATTACTGTTTGTGCATTTACAATATTCATTGATTTTTGCCATTGAAAAACGTCCAGAAATGTTTGAAGCTACTGACTGAATGAAAGGAGCTGGCATCTCACTCTCTTTGAATCTTCTTTATCATGCTAGGATTAGCAGGAAAAAGCAAAAAATTTCAGAATTGCACCTTGCAATGTGGAAATGTTACTGTTTGTGCATTTACAATATTCATTGATTTTTGCCATTGAAAAACATGTTTTTCATATACCAGAAATGTTTGAAGCTACTGACTGAATGAAAGGAGCTGGCATCTCACTCTCTTTGAATCTTCTTTATCATGCTAGGATTAGCAGGAAAAAACAAAAAATTTCAGAATTGCACCTTGCAATGTGGAGATATTACTGTTTGTGCATTTACAATATTCATTGATTTTTGCCATTGAAAAACATGTTTTTCATATACCAGAAATGTTTGAAGCTACTGACTGAATGAAAGGAGCTGGCATCTCACTCTCTTTGAATCTTCTTTATCCTGCTAGGATTAGCAGGAAAAAGCAAAAAATTTCAGAATTGCACCTTGCAATGTGGAGATATTACTGTTTGTGCATTTACAATATTCATTGATTTTTGCCATTGAAAAACGTCCAGAAATGTTTGAAGCTACTGACTGAATGAAAGGAGCTGGCATCTCACTCTCTTTGAATCTTCTTTATCATGCTAGGATTAGCAGGAAAAAGCAAAAAATTTCAGAATTGCACCTTGCAATGTGGAGATATTACTGTTTGTGCATTTACAATATTCATTGATTTTTGCCATTGAAAAACATGTTTTTCATATACCAGAAATGTTTGAAGCTACTGACTGAATGAAAGGAGCTGGCATCTCACTCTCTTTGAATCTTCTTTATCATGCTAGGATTAGCAGGAAAAAGCAAAAAATTTCAGAATTGCACCTTGCAATGTGGAGATATTACTGTTTGTGCATTTACAATATTCATTGATTTTTGCCATTGAAAAACATGTTTTTCATATACCAGAAATGTTTGAAGCTACTGACAATGAAAGGAGCTGGCATCTCACTCTCTTTGAATCTTCTTTATCCTGCTAGGATTAGCAGGAAAAAGCAAAAAATTTCAGAATTGCACCTTGCAATGTGGAGATATTACTGTTTGTGCATTTACAATATTCATTGATTTTTGCCATTGAAAAACGTCCAGAAATGTTTGAAGCTACTGACTGAATGAAAGGAGCTGGCATCTCACTCTCTTTGAATCTTCTTTATCATGCTAGGATTAGCAGGAAAAAGCAAAAAATTTCAGAATTGCACCTTGCAATGTGGAGATATTACTGTTTGTGCATTTACAATATTCATTGATTTTTGCCATTGAAAAACATGTTTTTCATATACCAGAAATGTTTGAAGCTACTGACTGAATGAAAGGAGCTGGCATCTCACTCTCTTTGAATCTTCTTTATCATGCTAGGATTAGCAGGAAAAAGCAAAAAATTTCAGAATTGCACCTTGCAATGTGGAGATATTACTGTTTGTGCATTTACAATATTCATTGATTTTTGCCATTGAAAAACATGTTTTTCATATACCAGAAATGTTTGAAGCTACTGACTGAATGAAAGGAGCTGGCATCTCACTCTCTTTGAATCTTCTTTATCCTGCTAGGATTAGCAGGAAAAAGCAAAAAATTTCAGAATTGCACCTTGCAATGTGGAGATATTACTGTTTGTGCATTTACAATATTCATTGATTTTTGCCATTGAAAAACGTCCAGAAATGTTTGAAGCTACTGACTGAATGAAAGGAGCTGGCATCTCACTCTCTTTGAATCTTCTTTATCATGCTAGGATTAGCAGGAAAAAGCAAAAAATTTCAGAATTGCACCTTGCAATGTGGAGATATTACTGTTTGTGCATTTACAATATTCATTGATTTTTGCAATTGAAAAACATGTTTTTCATATACCAGAAATGTTTGAAGCTACTGACTGAATGAAAGGAGCTGGCATCTCACTCTCTTTGAATCTTCTTTATCATGCTAGGATTAGCAGGAAAAAGCAAAAAATTTCAGAATTGCACCTTGCAATGTGGAGATATTACTGTTTGTGCATTTACAATATTCATTGATTTTTGCCATTGAAAAACATGTTTTTCATATACCAGAAATGTTTGAAGCTACTGACTGAATGAAAGGAGCTGGCATCTCACTCTCTTTGAATCTTCTTTATCCTGCTAGGATTAGCAGGAAAAAGCAAAAAATTTCAGAATTGCACCTTGCAATGTGGAGATATTACTGTTTGTGCATTTACAATATTCATTGATTTTTGCCATTGAAAAACGTCCAGAAATGTTTGAAGCTACTGACTGAATGAAAGGAGCTGGCATCTCACTCTCTTTGAATCTTCTTTATCATGCTAGGATTAGCAGGAAAAAGCAAAAAATTTCAGAATTGCACCTTGCAATGTGGAGATATTACTGTTTGTGCATTTACAATATTCATTGATTTTTGCCATTGAAAAACATGTTTTTCATATACCAGAAATGTTTGAAGCTACTGACTGAATGAAAGGAGCTGGCATCTCACTCTCTTTGAATCTTCTTTATCATGCTAGGATTAGCAGGAAAAAGCAAAAAATTTCAGAATTGCACCTTGCAATGTGGAGATATTACTGTTTGTGCATTTACAATATTCATTGATTTTTGCCATTGAAAAACATGTTTTTCATATACCAGAAATGTTTGAAGCTACTGACTGAATGAAAGGAGCTGGCATCTCACTCTCTTTGAATCTTCTTTATCCTGCTAGGATTAGCAGGAAAAAGCAAAAAATTTCAGAATTGCACCTTGCAATGTGGAGATATTACTGTTTGTGCATTTACAATATTCATTGATTTTTGCCATTGAAAAACGTCCAGAAATGTTTGAAGCTACTGACTGAATGAAAGGAGCTGGCATCTCACTCTCTTTGAATCTTCTTTATCATGCTAGGATTAGCAGGAAAAAGCAAAAAATTTCAGAATTGCACCTTGCAATGTGGAGATATTACTGTTTGTGCATTTACAATATTCATTGATTTTTGCAATTGAAAAACATGTTTTTCATATACCAGAAATGTTTGAAGCTACTGACTGAATGAAAGGAGCTGGCATCTCACTCTCTTTGAATCTTCTTTATCATGCTAGGATTAGCAGGAAAAAGCAAAAAATTTCAGAATTGCACCTTGCAATGTGGAGATATTACTGTTTGTGCATTTACAATATTCATTGATTTTTGCCATTGAAAAACATGTTTTTCATATACCAGAAATGTTTGAAGCTACTGACTGAATGAAAGGAGCTGGCATCTCACTCTCTTTGAATCTTCTTTATCATGCTAGGATTAGCAGGAAAAAGCAAAAAATTTCAGAATTGCACCTTGCAATGTGGAGATATTACTGTTTGTGCATTTACAATGTTCATTGATTTTTGCCATTGAAAAACATCCAGAAATGTTTGAAGCTACTGACTGAATGAAAGGAGCTGGCATCTCACTCTCTTTGAATCTTCTTTATCCTGCTAGGATTAGCAGGAAAAAGCAAAAAATTTTAGAATTGCACCTTGCAATGTGGAGATATTACTGTTTGTGCATTTACAATATTCATTGATTTTTGCAATTGAAAAACATGTTTTTCATATACCAGAAATGTTTGAAGCTACTGACTGAATGAAAGGAGCTGGCATCTCACTCTCTTTGAATCTTCTTTATCATGCTAGGATTAGCAGGAAAAAGCAAAAAATTTCAGAATTGCACCTTGCAATGTGGAGATATTACTGTTTGTGCATTTACAATATTCATTGATTTTTGCAATTGAAAAACATGTTTTTCATATACCAGAAATGTTTGAAGCTACTGACTGAATGAAAGGAGCTGGCATCTCACTCTCTTTGAATCTTCTTTATCATGCTAGGATTAGCAGGAAAAAGCAAAAAATTTCAGAATTGGACCTTGCAATGTGGAGATATTACTGTTTGTGCATTTACAATATTCATTGATTTTTGCCATTGAAAAACATGTTTTTCATATACCAGAAATGTTTGAAGCTACTGACTGAATGAAAGGAGCTGGCATCTCACTCTCTTTGAATCTTCTTTATCATGCTAGGATTAGCAGGAAAAAGCAAAAAATTTCAGAATTGCACCTTGCAATGTGGAGATATTACTGTTTGTGCATTTACAATGTTCATTGATTTTTGCCATTGAAAAACGTCCAGAAATGTTTGAAGCTACTGACTGAATGAAAGGAGCTGGCATCTCACTCTCTTTGAATCTTCTTTATCATGCTAGGATTAACAGGAAAAAGCAAAAAATTTCAGAATTGCACCTTGCAATGTGGAGATATTACTGTTTGTGCATTTACAATATTCATTGATTTTTGCCATTGAAAAACATCCAGAAATGTTTGAAGCTACTGACTGAATGAAAGGAGCTGGCATCTCACTCTCTTTGAATCTTCTTTATCATGCTAGGATTAGCAGGAAAAAGCAAAAAATTTCAGAATTGCACCTTGCAATGTGGAGATATTACTGTTTGTGCATTTACAATATTCATTGATTTTTGCCATTGAAAAACATGTTTTTCATATACCAGAAATGTTTGAAGCTACTGACTGAATGAAAGGAGCTGGCATCTCACTCTCTTTGAATCTTCTTTATCATGCTAGGATTAGCAGGAAAAAGCAAAAAATTTCAGAATTGCACCTTGCAATGTGGAGATATTACTGTTTGTGCATTTACAATGTTCATTGATTTTTGCCATTGAAAAATGTCCAGAAATGTTTGAAGCTACTGACTGAATGAAAGGAGCTGGCATCTCACTCTCTTTGAATCTTCTTTATCATGCTAGGATTAACAGGAAAAAGCAAAAAATTTCAGAATTGCACCTTGCAATGTGGAGATATTACTGTTTGTGCATTTACAATATTCATTGATTTTTGCCATTGAAAAACGTTTTTCATATACCAGAAATGTTTCAAGCTACTGACTGAATGAAAGGAGCTGGCATCTCACTCTCTTTGAATCTTCTTTATCATGCTAGGATTAGCAGGAAAAAGCAAAAAATTTCAGAATTGCACCTTGCAATGTGGAGATATTACTGTTTGTGCATTTACAATATTCATTGATTTTTGCCATTGAAAAACATGTTTTTCATATACCAGAAATGTTTGAAGCTACTGACTGAATGAAAGGAGCTGGCATCTCACTCTCTTTGAATCTTCTTTATCCTGCTAGGATTAGCAGGAAAAAGCAAAAAATTTCAGAATTGCACCTTGCAATGTGGAGATATTACTGTTTGTGCATTTACAATATTCATTGATTTTTGCCATTGAAAAACGTCCAGAAATGTTTAAAGCTACTGACTGAATGAAAGGAGCTGGCATCTTACTCTCTTTGAATCTTCTTTATCCTGCTAGGATTAGCAGGAAAAAGCAAAAAATTTCAGAATTGCACCTTGCAATGTGGAGATATTACTGTTTGTGCATTTACAATATTCATTGATTTTTGCCATTGAAAAACGTCCAGAAATGTTTGAAGCTACTGACTGAATGAAAGGAGCTGGCATCTCACTCTCTTTGAATCTTCTTTATCCTGCTAGGATTAGCAGGAAAAAGCAAAAAATTTCAGAATTGCACCTTGCAATGTGGAGATATTACTGTTTGTGCATTTACAATATTCATTGATTTTTGCCATTGAAAAACGTCCAGAAATGTTTGAAGCTACTGACTGAATGAAAGGAGTTGGCATCTCACTCTCTTTGAATCTTCTTTATCATGCTAGGATTAGCAGGAAAAAGCAAAAAATTTCAGAATTGCACCTTGCAATGTGGAGATATTACTGTTTGTGCATTTACAATATTCATTGATTTTTGCCATTGAAAAACATGTTTTTCATATACCAGAAATGTTTGAAGCTACTGACTGAATGAAAGGAGCTGGCATCTCACTCTCTTTGAATCTTCTTTATCCTGCTAGGATTAGCAGGAAAAAGCAAAAAATTTCAGAATTGCACCTTGCAATGTGGAGATATTACTGTTTGTGCATTTACAATATTCATTGATTTTTGCCATTGAAAAACGTCCAGAAATGTTTGAAGCTACTGACTGAATGAAAGGAGCTGGCATCTCACTCTCTTTGAATCTTCTTTATCATGCTAGGATTAGCAGGAAAAAGCAAAAAATTTCAGAATTGCACCTTGCAATGTGGAGATATTACTGTTTGTGCATTTACAATATTCATTGAATTTTGCCATTGAAAAACATGTTTTTCATATACCAGAAATGTTTGAAGCTACTGACTGAATGAAAGGAGCTGGCATCTCACTCTCTTTGAATCTTCTTTATCATGCTAGGATTAACAGGAAAAAGCAAAAAATTTCAGAATTGCACCTTGCAATGTGGAGATATTACTGTTTGTGCATTTACAATATTCATTGATTTTTGCCATTGAAAAACGTCCAGAAATGTTTGAAGCTACTGACTGAATGAAAGGAGCTGGCATCTCACTCTCTTTGAATCTTCTTTATCATGCTAGGATTAGCAGGAAAAAGCAAAAAATTTCAGAATTGCACCTTGCAATGTGGAAATGTTACTGTTTGTGCATTTACAATATTCATTGATTTTTGCCATTGAAAAACATGTTTTTCATATACCAGAAATGTTTGAAGCTACTGACTGAATGAAAGGAGCTGGCATCTCACTCTCTTTGAATCTTCTTTATCATGCTAGGATTAGCAGGAAAAAACAAAAAATTTCAGAATTGCACCTTGCAATGTGGAGATATTACTGTTTGTGCATTTACAATATTCATTGATTTTTGCCATTGAAAAACGTTTTTCATATACCAGAAATGTTTGAAGCTACTGACTGAATGAAAGGAGCTGGCATCTCACTCTCTTTGAATCTTCTTTATCATGCTAGGATTAGCAGGAAAAAGCAAAAAATTTCAGAATTGCACCTTGCAATGTGGAGATATTACTGTTTGTGCATTTACAATATTCATTGATTTTTGCCATTGAAAAACATGTTTTTCATATACCAGAAATGTTTGAAGCTACTGACTGAATGAAAGGAGCTGGCATCTCACTCTCTTTGAATCTTCTTTATCATGCTAGGATTAGCAGGAAAAAGCAAAAAATTTCAGAATTGCACCTTGCAATGTGGAGATATTACTGTTTGTGCATTTACAATATTCATTGATTTTTGCCATTGAAAAACATGTTTTTCATATACCAGAAATGTTTGAAGCTACTGACTGAATGAAAGGAGCTGGCATCTCACTCTCTTTGAATCTTCTTTATCCTGCTAGGATTAGCAGGAAAAAGCAAAAAATTTCAGAATTGCACCTTGCAATGTGGAGATATTACTGTTTGTGCATTTACAATATTCATTGATTTTTGCCATTGAAAAACGTCCAGAAATGTTTGAAGCTACTGACTGAATGAAAGGAGCTGGCATCTCACTCTCTTTGAATCTTCTTTATCATGCTAGGATTAGCAGGAAAAAGCAAAAAATTTCAGAATTGCACCTTGCAATGTGGAGATATTACTGTTTGTGCATTTACAATATTCATTGATTTTTGCCATTGAAAAACATGTTTTTCATATACCAGAAATGTTTGAAGCTACTGACTGAATGAAAGGAGCTGGCATCTCACTCTCTTTGAATCTTCTTTATCCTGCTAGGATTAGCAGGAAAAAGCAAAAAATTTCAGAATTGCACCTTGCAATGTGGAGATATTACTGTTTGTGCATTTACAATATTCATTGATTTTTGCCATTGAAAAACGTCCAGAAATGTTTGAAGCTACTGACTGAATGAAAGGAGCTGGCATCTCACTCTCTTTGAATCTTCTTTATCATGCTAGGATTAGCAGGAAAAAGCAAAAAATTTCAGAATTGCACCTTGCAATGTGGAGATATTACTGTTTGTGCATTTACAATATTCATTGATTTTTGCCATTGAAAAACATGTTTTTCATATACCAGAAATGTTTGAAGCTACTGACTGAATGAAAGGAGCTGGCATCTCACTCTCTTTGAATCTTCTTTATCATGCTAGGATTAGCAGGAAAAAGCAAAAAATTTCAGAATTGCACCTTGCAATGTGGAGATATTACTGTTTGTGCATTTACAATATTCATTGATTTTTGCCATTGAAAAACATGTTTTTCATATACCAGAAATGTTTGAAGCTACTGACTGAATGAAAGGAGCTGGCATCTCACTCTCTTTGAATCTTCTTTATCCTGCTAGGATTAGCAGGAAAAAGCAAAAAATTTCAGAATTGCACCTTGCAATGTGGAGATATTACTGTTTGTGCATTTACAATATTCATTGATTTTTGCCATTGAAAAACGTCCAGAAATGTTTGAAGCTACTGACTGAATGAAAGGAGCTGGCATCTCACTCTCTTTGAATCTTCTTTATCATGCTAGGATTAGCAGGAAAAAGCAAAAAATTTCAGAATTGCACCTTGCAATGTGGAGATATTACTGTTTGTGCATTTACAATATTCATTGATTTTTGCAATTGAAAAACATGTTTTTCATATACCAGAAATGTTTGAAGCTACTGACTGAATGAAAGGAGCTGGCATCTCACTCTCTTTGAATCTTCTTTATCATGCTAGGATTAGCAGGAAAAAGCAAAAAATTTCAGAATTGCACCTTGCAATGTGGAGATATTACTGTTTGTGCATTTACAATATTCATTGATTTTTGCCATTGAAAAACATGTTTTTCATATACCAGAAATGTTTGAAGCTACTGACTGAATGAAAGGAGCTGGCATCTCACTCTCTTTGAATCTTCTTTATCATGCTAGGATTAGCAGGAAAAAGCAAAAAATTTCAGAATTGCACCTTGCAATGTGGAGATATTACTGTTTGTGCATTTACAATATTCATTGATTTTTGCCATTGAAAAACATGTTTTTCATATACCAGAAATGTTTGAAGCTACTGACTGAATGAAAGGAGCTGGCATCTCACTCTCTTTGAATCTTCTTTATCATGCTAGGATTAGCAGGAAAAAGCAAAAAATTTCAGAATTGCACCTTGCAATGTGGAGATATTACTGTTTGTGCATTTACAATGTTCATTGATTTTTGCCATTGAAAAACGTCCAGAAATGTTTGAAGCTACTGACTGAATGAAAGGAGCTGGCATCTCACTCTCTTTGAATCTTCTTTATCATGCTAGGATTAACAGGAAAAAGCAAAAAATTTCAGAATTGCACCTTGCAATGTGGAGATATTACTGTTTGTGCATTTACAATATTCATTGATTTTTGCCATTGAAAAACATCCAGAAATGTTTGAAGCTACTGACTGAATGAAAGGAGCTGGCATCTCACTCTCTTTGAATCTTCTTTATCATGCTAGGATTAGCAGGAAAAAGCAAAAAATTTCAGAATTGCACCTTGCAATGTGGAGATATTACTGTTTGTGCATTTACAATATTCATTGATTTTTGCCATTGAAAAACATGTTTTTCATATACCAGAAATGTTTGAAGCTACTGACTGAATGAAAGAAGCTGGCATCTCACTCTCTTTGAATCTTCTTTATCATGCTAGGATTAGCAGGAAAAAGCAAAAAATTTCAGAATTGCACCTTGCAATGTGGAGATATTACTGTTTGTGCATTTACAATGTTCATTGATTTTTGCCATTGAAAAATGTCCAGAAATGTTTGAAGCTACTGACTGAATGAAAGGAGCTGGCATCTCACTCTCTTTGAATCTTCTTTATCATGCTAGGATTAACAGGAAAAAGCAAAAAATTTCAGAATTGCACCTTGCAATGTGGAGATATTACTGTTTGTGCATTTACAATATTCATTGATTTTTGCCATTGAAAAACGTTTTTCATATACCAGAAATGTTTCAAGCTACTGACTGAATGAAAGGAGCTGGCATCTCACTCTCTTTGAATCTTCTTTATCATGCTAGGATTAGCAGGAAAAAGCAAAAAATTTCAGAATTGCACCTTGCAATGTGGAGATATTACTGTTTGTGCATTTACAATATTCATTGATTTTTGCCATTGAAAAACATGTTTTTCATATACCAGAAATGTTTGAAGCTACTGACTGAATGAAAGGAGCTGGCATCTCACTCTCTTTGAATCTTCTTTATCCTGCTAGGATTAGCAGGAAAAAGCAAAAAATTTCAGAATTGCACCTTGCAATGTGGAGATATTACTGTTTGTGCATTTACAATATTCATTGATTTTTGCCATTGAAAAACGTCCAGAAATGTTTAAAGCTACTGACTGAATGAAAGGAGCTGGCATCTTACTCTCTTTGAATCTTCTTTATCCTGCTAGGATTAGCAGGAAAAAGCAAAAAATTTCAGAATTGCACCTTGCAATGTGGAGATATTACTGTTTGTGCATTTACAATATTCATTGATTTTTGCCATTGAAAAACGTCCAGAAATGTTTGAAGCTACTGACTGAATGAAAGGAGCTGGCATCTCACTCTCTTTGAATCTTCTTTATCCTGCTAGGATTAGCAGGAAAAAGCAAAAAATTTCAGAATTGCACCTTGCAATGTGGAGATATTACTGTTTGTGCATTTACAATATTCATTGATTTTTGCCATTGAAAAACGTCCAGAAATGTTTGAAGCTACTGACTGAATGAAAGGAGTTGGCATCTCACTCTCTTTGAATCTTCTTTATCATGCTAGGATTAGCAGGAAAAAGCAAAAAATTTCAGAATTGCACCTTGCAATGTGGAGATATTACTGTTTGTGCATTTACAATATTCATTGATTTTTGCCATTGAAAAACATGTTTTTCATATACCAGAAATGTTTGAAGCTACTGACTGAATGAAAGGAGCTGGCATCTCACTCTCTTTGAATCTTCTTTATCCTGCTAGGATTAGCAGGAAAAAGCAAAAAATTTCAGAATTGCACCTTGCAATGTGGAGATATTACTGTTTGTGCATTTACAATATTCATTGATTTTTGCCATTGAAAAACGTCCAGAAATGTTTGAAGCTACTGACTGAATGAAAGGAGCTGGCATCTCACTCTCTTTGAATCTTCTTTATCATGCTAGGATTAGCAGGAAAAAGCAAAAAATTTCAGAATTGCACCTTGCAATGTGGAGATATTACTGTTTGTGCATTTACAATATTCATTGAATTTTGCCATTGAAAAACATGTTTTTCATATACCAGAAATGTTTGAAGCTACTGACTGAATGAAAGGAGCTGGCATCTCACTCTCTTTGAATCTTCTTTATCATGCTAGGATTAACAGGAAAAAGCAAAAAATTTCAGAATTGCACCTTGCAATGTGGAGATATTACTGTTTGTGCATTTACAATATTCATTGATTTTTGCCATTGAAAAACGTCCAGAAATGTTTGAAGCTACTGACTGAATGAAAGGAGCTGGCATCTCACTCTCTTTGAATCTTCTTTATCATGCTAGGATTAGCAGGAAAAAGCAAAAAATTTCAGAATTGCACCTTGCAATGTGGAAATGTTACTGTTTGTGCATTTACAATATTCATTGATTTTTGCCATTGAAAAACATGTTTTTCATATACCAGAAATGTTTGAAGCTACTGACTGAATGAAAGGAGCTGG
Source organism: Phyllobates terribilis (assembly GCF_046119375.1). NCBI lineage: Eukaryota > Metazoa > Chordata > Amphibia > Anura > Dendrobatidae > Phyllobates > Phyllobates terribilis. Next base: position 6,901 of record NW_027368718.1, on the reverse strand, counting down.
CATCTCACTCTCTTTGAATCTTCTTTATCATGCTAGGATTAGCAGGAAAAAACAAAAAATTTCAGAATTGCACCTTGCAATGTGGAGATATTACTGTTTGTGCATTTACAATATTCATTGATTTTTGCCATTGAAAAACGTTTTTCATATACCAGAAATGTTTGAAGCTACTGACTGAATGAAAGGAGCTGGCATCTCACTCTCTTTGAATCTTCTTTATCATGCTAGGATTAGCAGGAAAAAGCAAAAAATTTCAGAATTGCACCTTGCAATGTGGAGATATTACTGTTTGTGCATTTACAATATTCATTGATTTTTGCCATTGAAAAACATGTTTTTCATATACCAGAAATGTTTGAAGCTACTGACTGAATGAAAGGAGCTGGCATCTCACTCTCTTTGAATCTTCTTTATCATGCTAGGATTAGCAGGAAAAAGCAAAAAATTTCAGAATTGCACCTTGCAATGTGGAGATATTACTGTTTGTGCATTTACAATATTCATTGATTTTTGCCATTGAAAAACATGTTTTTCATATACCAGAAATGTTTGAAGCTACTGACTGAATGAAAGGAGCTGGCATCTCACTCTCTTTGAATCTTCTTTATCCTGCTAGGATTAGCAGGAAAAAGCAAAAAATTTCAGAATTGCACCTTGCAATGTGGAGATATTACTGTTTGTGCATTTAGAATATTCATTGATTTTTGCCATTGAAAAACGTCCAGAAATGTTTGAAGCTACTGACTGAATGAAAGGAGCTGGCATCTCACTCTCTTTGAATCTTCTTTATCATGCTAGGATTAGCAGGAAAAAGCAAAAAATTTCAGAATTGCACCTTGCAATGTGGAGATATTACTGTTTGTGCATTTACAATATTCATTGATTTTTGCCATTGAAAAACATGTTTTTCATATACCAGAAATGTTTGAAGCTACTGACTGAATGAAAGGAGCTGGCATCTCACTCTCTTTGAATCTTCTTTATCATGCTAGGATTAACAGGAAAAAGCAAAAAATTTCAGAATTGCACCTTGCAATGTGGAGATATTACTGTTTGTGCATTTACAATATTCATTGATTTTTGCCATTGAAAAACATCCAGAAATGTTTGAAGCTACTGACTGAATGAAAGGAGCTGGCATCTCACTCTCTTTGAATCTTCTTTATCATGCTAGGATTAGCAGGAAAAAGCAAAAAATTTCAGAATTGCACCTTGCAATGTGGAGATATTACTGTTTGTGCATTTACAATATTCATTGATTTTTGCCATTGAAAAACATGTTTTTCATATACCAGAAATGTTTGAAGCTACTGACTGAATGAAAGGAGCTGGCATCTCACTCTCTTTGAATCTTCTTTATCATGCTAGGATTAGCAGGAAAAAGCAAAAAATTTCAGAATTGCACCTTGCAATGTGGAGATATTACTGTTTGTGCATTTACAATGTTCATTGATTTTTGCCATTGAAAAATGTCCAGAAATGTTTGAAGCTACTGACTGAATGAAAGGAGCTGGCATCTCACTCTCTTTGAATCTTCTTTATCATGCTAGGATTAACAGGAAAAAGCAAAAAATTTCAGAATTGCACCTTGCAATGTGGAGATATTACTGTTTGTGCATTTACAATATTCATTGATTTTTGCCATTGAAAAACATGTTTTTCATATACCAGAAATGTTTGAAGCTACTGACTGAATGAAAGGAGCTGGCATCTCACTCTCTTTGAATCTTCTTTATCATGCTAGGATTAGCAGGAAAAAGCAAAAAATTTCAGAATTGCACCTTGCAATGTGGAGATATTACTGTTTGTGCATTTACAATGTTCATTGATTTTTGCCATTGAAAAACGTCCAGAAATGTTTGAAGCTACTGACTGAATGAAAGGAGCTGGCATCTCACTCTCTTTGAATCTTCTTTATCATGCTAGGATTAACAGGAAAAAGCAAAAAATTTCAGAATTGCACCTTGCAATGTGGAGATATTACTGTTTGTGCATTTACAATATTCATTGATTTTTGCCATTGAAAAACATCCAGAAATGTTTGAAGCTACTGACTGAATGAAAGGAGCTGGCATCTCACTCTCTTTGAATCTTCTTTATCATGCTAGGATTAGCAGGAAAAAGCAAAAAATTTCAGAATTGCACCTTGCAATGTGGAGATATTACTGTTTGTGCATTTACAATATTCATTGATTTTTGCCATTGAAAAACATGTTTTTCATATACCAGAAATGTTTGAAGCTACTGACTGAATGAAAGGAGCTGGCATCTCACTCTCTTTGAATCTTCTTTATCATGCTAGGATTAGCAGGAAAAAGCAAAAAATTTCAGAATTGCACCTTGCAATGTGGAGATATTACTGTTTGTGCATTTACAATATTCATTGATTTTTGCCATTGAAAAACATGTTTTTCATATACCAGAAATGTTTGAAGCTACTGACTGAATGAAAGGAGCTGGCATCTCACTCTCTTTGAATCTTCTTTATCCTGCTAGGATTAGCAGGAAAAAGCAAAAAATTTCAGAATTGCACCTTGCAATGTGGAGATATTACTGTTTGTGCATTTACAATATTCATTGATTTTTGCCATTGAAAAACGTCCAGAAATGTTTGAAGCTACTGACTGAATGAAAGGAGCTGGCATCTCACTCTCTTTGAATCTTCTTTATCATGCTAGGATTAGCAGGAAAAAGCAAAAAATTTCAGAATTGCACCTTGCAATGTGGAGATATTACTGTTTGTGCATTTACAATATTCATTGATTTTTGCAATTGAAAAACATGTTTTTCATATACCAGAAATGTTTGAAGCTACTGACTGAATGAAAGGAGCTGGCATCTCACTCTCTTTGAATCTTCTTTATCATGCTAGGATTAGCAGGAAAAAGCAAAAAATTTCAGAATTGCACCTTGCAATGTGGAGATATTACTGTTTGTGCATTTACAATATTCATTGATTTTTGCCATTGAAAAACATGTTTTTCATATACCAGAAATGTTTGAAGCTACTGACTGAATGAAAGGAGCTGGCATCTCACTCTCTTTGAATCTTCTTTATCATGCTAGGATTAGCAGGAAAAAGCAAAAAATTTCAGAATTGCACCTTGCAATGTGGAGATATTACTGTTTGTGCATTTACAATATTCATTGATTTTTGCCATTGAAAAACATGTTTTTCATATACCAGAAATGTTTGAAGCTACTGACTGAATGAAAGGAGCTGGCATCTCACTCTCTTTGAATCTTCTTTATCATGCTAGGATTAGCAGGAAAAAGCAAAAAATTTCAGAATTGCACCTTGCAATGTGGAGATATTACTGTTTGTGCATTTACAATGTTCATTGATTTTTGCCATTGAAAAACGTCCAGAAATGTTTGAAGCTACTGACTGAATGAAAGGAGCTGGCATCTCACTCTCTTTGAATCTTCTCTATCATGCTAGGATTAACAGGAAAAAGCAAAAAATTTCAGAATTGCACCTTGCAATGTGGAGATATTACTGTTTGTGCATTTACAATATTCATTGATTTTTGCCATTGAAAAACATCCAGAAATGTTTGAAGCTACTGACTGAATGAAAGGAGCTGGCATCTCACTCTCTTTGAATCTTCTTTATCATGCTAGGATTAACAGGAAAAAGCAAAAAATTTCAGAATTGCACCTTGCAATGTGGAGATATTACTGTTTGTGCATTTACAATATTCATTGATTTTTGCCATTGAAAAACGTTTTTCATATACCAGAAATGTTTCAAGCTACTGACTGAATGAAAGGAGCTGGCATCTCACTCTCTTTGAATCTTCTTTATCATGCTAGGATTAGCAGGAAAAAGCAAAAAATTTCAGAATTGCACCTTGCAATGTGGAGATATTACTGTTTGTGCATTTACAATATTCATTGATTTTTGCCATTGAAAAACATGTTTTTCATATACCAGAAATGTTTGAAGCTACTGACTGAATGAAAGGAGCTGGCATCTCACTCTCTTTGAATCTTCTTTATCCTGCTAGGATTAGCAGGAAAAAGCAAAAAATTTCAGAATTGCACCTTGCAATGTGGAGATATTACTGTTTGTGCATTTACAATATTCATTGATTTTTGCCATTGAAAAACGTCCAGAAATGTTTAAAGCTACTGACTGAATGAAAGGAGCTGGCATCTTACTCTCTTTGAATCTTCTTTATCCTGCTAGGATTAGCAGGAAAAAGCAAAAAATTTCAGAATTGCACCTTGCAATGTGGAGATATTACTGTTTGTGCATTTACAATATTCATTGATTTTTGCCATTGAAAAACGTCCAGAAATGTTTGAAGCTACTGACTGAATGAAAGGAGCTGGCATCTCACTCTCTTTGAATCTTCTTTATCCTGCTAGGATTAGCAGGAAAAAGCAAAAAATTTCAGAATTGCACCTTGCAATGTGGAGATATTACTGTTTGTGCATTTACAATATTCATTGATTTTTGCCATTGAAAAACGTCCAGAAATGTTTGAAGCTACTGACTGAATGAAAGGAGTTGGCATCTCACTCTCTTTGAATCTTCTTTATCATGCTAGGATTAGCAGGAAAAAGCAAAAAATTTCAGAATTGCACCTTGCAATGTGGAGATATTACTGTTTGTGCATTTACAATATTCATTGATTTTTGCCATTGAAAAACATGTTTTTCATATACCAGAAATGTTTGAAGCTACTGACTGAATGAAAGGAGCTGGCATCTCACTCTCTTTGAATCTTCTTTATCCTGCTAGGATTAGCAGGAAAAAGCAAAAAATTTCAGAATTGCACCTTGCAATGTGGAGATATTACTGTTTGTGCATTTACAATATTCATTGATTTTTGCCATTGAAAAACGTCCAGAAATGTTTGAAGCTACTGACTGAATGAAAGGAGCTGGCATCTCACTCTCTTTGAATCTTCTTTATCATGCTAGGATTAGCAGGAAAAAGCAAAAAATTTCAGAATTGCACCTTGCAATGTGGAGATATTACTGTTTGTGCATTTACAATATTCATTGAATTTTGCCATTGAAAAACATGTTTTTCATATACCAGAAATGTTTGAAGCTACTGACTGAATGAAAGGAGCTGGCATCTCACTCTCTTTGAATCTTCTTTATCATGCTAGGATTAACAGGAAAAAGCAAAAAATTTCAGAATTGCACCTTGCAATGTGGAGATATTACTGTTTGTGCATTTACAATATTCATTGATTTTTGCCATTGAAAAACGTCCAGAAATGTTTGAAGCTACTGACTGAATGAAAGGAGCTGGCATCTCACTCTCTTTGAATCTTCTTTATCATGCTAGGATTAGCAGGAAAAAGCAAAAAATTTCAGAATTGCACCTTGCAATGTGGAAATGTTACTGTTTGTGCATTTACAATATTCATTGATTTTTGCCATTGAAAAACATGTTTTTCATATACCAGAAATGTTTGAAGCTACTGACTGAATGAAAGGAGCTGGCATCTCACTCTCTTTGAATCTTCTTTATCATGCTAGGATTAGCAGGAAAAAGCAAAAAATTTCAGAATTGCACCTTGCAATGTGGAGATATTACTGTTTGTGCATTTACAATATTCATTGATTTTTGCCATTGAAAAACGTTTTTCATATACCAGAAATGTTTGAAGCTACTGACTGAATGAAAGGAGCTGGCATCTCACTCTCTTTGAATCTTCTTTATCATGCTAGGATTAGCAGGAAAAAGCAAAAAATTTCAGAATTGCACCTTGCAATGTGGAGATATTACTGTTTGTGCATTTACAATATTCATTGATTTTTGCCATTGAAAAACATGTTTTTCATATACCAGAAATGTTTGAAGCTACTGACTGAATGAAAGGAGCTGGCATCTCACTCTCTTTGAATCTTCTTTATCATGCTAGGATTAGCAGGAAAAGCAAAAAATTTCAGAATTGCACCTTGCAATGTGGAGATATTACTGTTTGTGCATTTACAATATTCATTGATTTTTGCCATTGAAAAACATGTTTTTCATATACCAGAAATGTTTGAAGCTACTGACTGAATGAAAGGAGCTGGCATCTCACTCTCTTTGAATCTTCTTTATCCTGCTAGGATTAGCAGGAAAAAGCAAAAAATTTCAGAATTGCACCTTGCAATGTGGAGATATTACTGTTTGTGCATTTAGAATATTCATTGATTTTTGCCATTGAAAAACGTCCAGAAATGTTTGAAGCTACTGACTGAATGAAAGGAGCTGGCATCTCACTCTCTTTGAATCTTCTTTATCATGCTAGGATTAGCAGGAAAAAGCAAAAAATTTCAGAATTGCACCTTGCAATGTGGAGATATTACTGTTTGTGCATTTACAATATTCATTGATTTTTGCCATTGAAAAACGTCCAGAAATGTTTGAAGCTACTGACTGAATGAAAGGAGCTGGCATCTCACTCTCTTTGAATCTTCTTTATCATGCTAGGATTAGCAGGAAAAAGCAAAAAATTTCAGAATTGCACCTTGCAATGTGGAGATATTACTGTTTGTGCATTTACAATATTCATTGATTTTTGCCATTGAAAAACATGTTTTTCATATACCAGAAATGTTTGAAGCTACTGACTGAATGAAAGGAGCTGGCATCTCACTCTCTTTGAATCTTCTTTATCCTGCTAGGATTAGCAGGAAAAAGCAAAAAATTTCAGAATTGCACCTTGCAATGTGGAGATATTACTGTTTGTGCATTTACAATATTCATTGATTTTTGCCATTGAAAAACGTCCAGAAATGTTTGAAGCTACTGACTGAATGAAAGGAGCTGGCATCTCACTCTCTTTGAATCTTCTTTATCATGCTAGGATTAGCAGGAAAAAGCAAAAAATTCAGAATTGCACCTTGCAATGTGGAGATATTACTGTTTGTGCATTTACAATATTCA
>NW_027368717.1:0-47800 GCF_046119375.1 Phyllobates terribilis | reverse complement strand
GACAACCTTCAGTAGGAGCAGGCTCTATGGTTCTAGAAATCTCGGTCTTCTTTCCTAATTGATGGCGACCGGAACACCAAATTCTATCATGTGTCTACAATTGTCCGACGCAGTAGAAATAAAATTCTATCCTTGAAAAACTCTGCTGGCACTCTTATTTCTGATTAATCCGCTATGCAACATCTGATGCTGGATTTTTTCAGCAATCTGTACACTAACGAACATCAGCCGAACTCAAATTGGTTAGCAGATGTGGGAGTCACTTTTCCTGAGCTCTCCTTAATCTAATCAGATAACTTGAATCAACCTTTCTCTTCAGCGGAAGTATATGCTGCTTTGCGTTCTATGAGCCCGTTTAAGGCCCCGGGTCCCAATGGTTATCCTGCGAGTTTCTACCAGACACATTGGGATTTAGTAGGCGAGCAAGTATCCACAACAATTCTGAATCTGGTGAATTATAACCAGGTGCATGCTTCTATTGCAGATGCACATATGGTGTTAATTCCGAAGACGGATAACCCTGATAATCCCGCTCAGTTCAGGCCGATTTCATTACTAAATGTCATCTTCATGTTATCCACAAAGATGATAGTAAGCAGACTCAAAACGATCATTCCAAGCATTGTCGGTCGAGAACAGGCGGGTTTTATTTCGGGTAGAAAAATTATTGACAATATTGTGGTGGTGCAAGAAGCTATCCATACAACGTCCTCCACTAGGCATAAACTGCGATGTATGCTCCTTAAAGTAGATCTAGCAAAGGCATATGACAGGGTACGTTGGTCATTTGTCATGGAGATTCTCCGGTCTGCTCATCTTCCATAGAAGCTTATTGATGTGATCATGTCGTGCCAATCTATGGGCCGGACTGAAATTCTTTGGAACGGTGCTCGGAGTGGCTCTTTCCTAGCATCTCGCGGAGTCTGTCAAGGAGATCCTTTGTCTCCTTTCTTCTTTGCACTCTGCATGGAGAGATTATCACATATAATTCAATCCTCGGTTGCTGATGGACTTTGGAAACCCATTCGGGTTGGAGAGACCAATTTCTCCTATCTATTCTATGCTGATGATTTAACTCTTTTCGCCAAAGCTAGTATTGAACAAGCCGGGGTGATCAAGCAGTGCCTAGATCAGTTTTGTGATGAATCAAGAGAAAGAATGAACTTTGAGAAAAGCTCGGTAATGTTTTTGTCTAAAGTCAGACATCCGATTGTGGTTGAGTTTCAAAAGTGATGAACATTCCTATGGTGGAGGATATCACGTCTTATTTGGGAGTTCCGTGCTCGGGTGGAAAGCCTACTTTAGCCCGATATCAGTACCTTGTAGATAAAGTGAAGGGCAGGCCTCGAGACTGGCAAGGAAAGTGCTTGTCGATGGCGGGACGCAAAAATGCTAGCAAGTGCGGTTCTCAGTAGCTTACTAGTTTACACTATGCAGTCTACTCTACTACCTCGGGGAATTTGTGATAAGTTGGACTCTCATGTCAGAGATTTTATCTGGGGATCTAAGCCGGGTGAGAAAAAGATTCATTTGCTCTCTGGGGAGAAGACTGCAAGGCCAAAGAAAGAGGGAGGCGTTCGTTTTCACCCAATGCGACAATCAAATGCGGTCCACCTAGCTAAGTTGGGATGAAGGGTAATCCAGGAACCCCAAAGCCTATGGAGTAGGGTTATTCGATCTAATTATTGCCATGGGAGGAATGACATTGACATGTTTGAACCAAAAGATAATTCCTCGATTGTTTAGAAAGGAATTGTGCATGGGGTTGAGACTTTACATAACGGTCTACGTATTTCGGTTGGCAATGGTGACTGTACCCTTTTTTGGAGCCATCTGTTGCTCACAACTCAAACACTCGATCATGTGAGTCATCAGCCTATTCCGGAGACCATAGCTGGCGATACTGTTGCTGAAATGAGACTAAATGGAAGCTGGAATTGGGAATTGATTACTCCCTATTTGCCTGCTGAATACTGCCCTAAGCTGATGTCTATCAGGGTGCTTGACGGGGAGGACGCTGAGGACAAGGTGACTTGGGGTGTATCTGTTTCGGGTTCTTTCTCCACTGCGTCAGCCAGGTCTTTGCTCCGGGAGAGCGATGGGGCATCTTCAAACTCAATCTGGAACAGGGCCTGGACCCTACCCACTCAACAAAGAATCAGAATGTTCCTTTATTTAGTGATTCACAATGCGGTGCTATGCAACTTCAATAGACACAGGCGTCACATTGCTCCATCTTCGAATTGCCCAAGATGTTCTTCCACTAAAAATTTGATCCACCTTCTCCGAGACTGTGAAGAAGTCACGAAGGTTTGGTTGGCTCTTAGTGGAAATTCCCTCCCTCTTAATTTTTTCTCTATGTCGGATATCTCAGATTGGGTAAACATGAAATTCAGCGCTTTTGCTATGATGTGCTGGTACACCTGGAAGCTTAGGAACATGTTGGTGTTTGACGGTGTTGATGACATCCAACGTTTATCTTCTATCGTGGTGGATATGTTGGGATCCTTTTGGCTTGCAAGGTCCAAGTTAAAACCATTGAATTCTCCGATCCATTGCGCATCCAAAGAAAATTGTTGATCGCCTCCAAATTTAGGCTGGGTTAAGCTCAATGTGGATGCAGTCTCGCATGGCAACCCTGGACTTGTAGGAGGTGGAGGAATCATCCGCAATTCCTCTGGCACTTTTACTAAAGCATTTTGCTTCAAATGTGGTTCTTGTTCAGCTATTTCTGCTGAACTTTGGGCTATTTCCAAGGGCTCAAATGGGCCTCTCAATTGAATCTTCCAAAGATTGTGGTGGAGTCAGATTGCCTCATGGCGTTTAATGCAATTCTGGACAACTCTCTTATAAATCATTCCGAATTTCACCTCATTATGAGCTGCAGGAAGATGCTGAATTCAGGAAGTTGGTTGACGGAGCTGGCACACATCAAGAGAACTGCAAACAAACCTGCTGATATTCTGGCTAATATGGCCTTAGACTACGTACAAGACTTTATGGTTTTTAATATTCAGCTTGATGCTATTACCTCTGCTATTGTTAGGGACTTACCCACCCATGTAGCTCATATTTGAGCATTTTTTCTTTAATAAAACATCCTCGCAGAGGCCTAGGCCTTGTTTCTTGATATAAAAAAAATTAACAAAATTTCATGATCTTTTCTGATGTAAACAAAATTTCGGAATCTATAATTATTTTCCAATTATAGATTCTAGAATTCTACTGAATTATAGATATGTTCTAAATTATGTTTGTTATAGTTTTTAATTTACATATTAAAGTTTTGAATAATACAACATAATACAGTCTGTTATACTTCGGTAATTCTAAAATAATGCAACATAATACATTATGTGCATGTGTTATTAAATTTGTAATATATTCGTACATAAATATATATTCTCAATAAAATTTGATGAATGATACAATTATATGTACTATGTGGGATCAATATGTTGACTAGTTCAAAGAGTATGCTAATATACCAAGATACGGAAATAGAAAGGTATAAATATAATTTCTTAAAAATATAATACTTAAATCTTATCTGTTTGAATATTTAATATTATATTATGAAATTTAAAAACTATAATTACAGGTGAATTAAAATTGGTAAATGCTATGTGTGGTACTCGAGTTTTATTGAAGATCATACTATACTTGAACTACTCGAATTCAAGAAGAGGTTAGTCGTATGATCATTTACTATTACTACATACATCATGATTTTTATTGGATATTTGTTATATAATATTTGTCATGTATTGAAATGCAGTTTCGTGAAGGCTAATTGTGGTCCTACTAATCTTAATTTATCCCACCTTCCCAAGGCACATACTAATACTTGGTTGATTATTTAGACAATGATTCCTTCAAAACCATTGAAGCAATTAAGAAAATGTAAATAAACAATATATTATTATACATAATTAAATATATAAATTACGTCATTATATTGCATATAATGTACTATCCCATTCTCGTAGAAATCAAGTTGGGTATTTCTTGCAACAATTGAAGGTATAAACGATAGATGTGGCCTGGTATTACAGATCACGCAAGGTGTGCAAGATCATTCTAGAATATGGGAAATTTTGATGTCGAGGGTGCAACAGATATGTCAAGTTTGTTGTGGAAAGGTATAACAACTTTATTTTTTACTATTATGTAATTAATGATATTGGTTTGAAAAACTTTACAAACCCGTATTAGATATGCCTTATAAATCTTTGATATATTATAATTTCAATTTTTGATGTATATCAGATTCAAGATAGAGGCTAGAATTGATGATGGAAGAAACTTTACGTTCTTTGTTATATTTGAAAGAAGCCGAAAACTTATTGAAAAAGACGGTCACATCCATTTTAAATGTCCTAGGAAAGGTATATAAAGTTAATGATATTTACATTATTTTTGTTCAGTAAATGTAATTTTAAAAGTTTCAAATCTACACTATTTCATTTACTCTTTTATTTTTTACTTTTAACCTTTTTTTTCTAGATAGGATGTAGATGTTAATTGAATACCAGATGATCTCCAAGTTTTGATAGGAGAATTTTTTTTAAAACATCGAAGTAAATTATAATAACTCTGCCCAGTTTTTGAACTCTGACAACTTCACTCAATACAACATCAATAAAGTGTCAAGCGATGCTTTATTAATTGCAAAATTCAAAGAAGCAACAAAGGTCTAAATTAGTAGCAATCATAACAACATATTCAATATTATTTAAATTATATAATTTAACTATTATTTCCTGATTTATCAATGTATATATTTAACTTTCATTTTTTAGACTCAAGTTCAAACATCTTCATGTGAAACTATTATAGATAAATAAATTAAAGACTTACAAGAGGTATGGATATATTCATTACAAGAATATGATTTTGAATAACAATTTATTAATTAATAGTTAATATACATTACTTTGGTTTATTAGACTCAACTTGAAGAGGCCACTATAACACCTGCTAAGCGTTCATGTGAAAACATTATTGATTTGAAAGACGCTAACGATATTGATATCCACAACCATCCTCTACTAATAGGATTCAGATAAAGAAGGAGCATTAGTATTACAGATATTGATATACGATATTGATTTGTTATGTTTCTGGATATTTTTTGGTTGCTTATTTTCTTGTTATTGTTTTTATTAAATCATGGATATTGTTTTGATTTGTTATGTTTCTGGATATTGTTTTGGTTACTTATATTTTTGGTTATTTTTATAATTAAATCATGGATATTGTTTCAAATAGTCTACATGTTTAAATTTAAAATTCATAGTTAGACTATTATTAACAAATCTTAGGTCCTTTCACAGACATGTAGTCACCATGCACCCCCCTAAAGTGTTGTGACATTCATCCTTGCGGATACATCTAGTTCAAGATGGAAGACAAATCATTAATTTAAGTAATGATCACCATAATAACCACAAATAAGCCGAAAATAACTTAACACAAAAGTATACAAGCATCATCATTATATGATTACCTTTGAATTTATATTGAGCTCAGAGATAATCCATTACATCATCATTCCCGCCATATGTTCATCACCCATGATCATTTGAATTCATATACATCTCGGCTATCAAATAACATGACATAGAAAAACAAGCTTGAGTGTCAATTTCTTTCTTTGAAAGAGAGAAGATATAAATAGTTTTTTATGAGAGAAAATATTTATTATAATTACCAAATAACTGAACGATTGCGTGTTATATATGAATAGCGTGTTGTATGTGTACCCGAGAAACTTCGCACTTCACACCATAAGGACACTTCACACCGGATCCTTATTCTATATGTATATATATAATGGTTAGGGTTGTACCCAATCATTAAATGACACACTTAATTCATTTACTTTTTGTTCTTTATTAAGAAGTATTTAAAATTTATCTATATTAGAACTTTGGATGAAGATGAATTTTTTAATGCTTATCTAACCTTATTTACTCTCATTTTGCTTTTTTATCTTATTATTTGAATTTGTGATTGACCTTTCTATCATCATTAATAAAAATTCCTACCACTAAACCAAATTTATAAAAAAATCGTTATATATAAGCTAGGACAAAGAAAACACATCACACCCTCAATCAATTTACATATGTCAACCCAATAGGTTTTGAATTGTTGTAGTAGAATTAAGTTTCGAATTCATGTCATTCTGGCTTAGAGTTGGGCCAAATCCGGGTTCGGGTTGACCTAATAGGTCCAGATTGTCAATATTGTTTTTCTCTAGCATATTACTATGATCGGAGAAGTTAAATAATTCAAAAAATTAGAATAAACAACATATTGGATTGAATGAGCGTAGGAATAGATCTTAATCAAATTTAAAATAACAAGAAAACATAATTGAAAAGGAAAAAAAGTGAAGTAAGAAATTGAGATAAATATGTACATGTAGTTTGCACAAGACATATTTTTTTGACATTAATACGTAATTAATACTATCAAAATGAACCAAACACATTACTCAGCCAATATCCAATATATATCTAATAAATTCCTTTGTAAAATATTTGCTAGAAAAAAATATAATATTACCAAATAAAAATTACTAACATATCAAATACGAAATATTGACACAAGTAAACACTAATGGTTAATATAATGGCTCATGCGAAGCACGGGCTACCAACAGTACTAGAGTATATAGTGTACCCAACGATTAAATAGCACACTTAATTCATTTACTTTTTTTTGCGTTTCTATTATGCTTTTCTCCTAGAGATATACAACTCTAGCATGATTTTGTAACATCCTACGGCCACTCTAGAGCATGCAAATGGATTTTCTATTATCTAGGCTGCTAACTTACAATTTCAACAATAGATTAACTTCTGAGACAAACAGAATACAACGTGATTCTCATCTACCAAATTTAATTTTACAAAACTTATTTGGGAATGAAAATGTGTTTTGCTGTCTCATACTGTAAATCATTTTATTTTGCAAAGTTCTTGCCTTTTTTTACTCAATAGCTCCTGATCTGTTGTTGTTTGGTTACATGATTTCTGTTCTTTTTTGTAATTTTATATATAAATTTGGAACTCTTATGCATAATAGCGATGCTGGAAATCTAATTGACTGCTGGAAATGTGCTGCATATTTTCATACTTTTCTATTATGCTTTTGTCCTTGAGATATACGACTCCAGAATGATTGTGTAACATCTTATGGCCATTCTAGAGCATGCAAATGGATTTTATGTTATCTAGGCTGCTAATTTACAATTTTCAACAATAGATTAACTTCCAAGATAATTTGAGTGTTCCATAATCATAAAGCAATATTAATATTTAACACACAAGCAACATTAGTTTGACAAGTATACCTTGAATAGAAGTGAAGAAGGGAGATAACATCATTAAGTGCATAGCTTTTGAGGATTGCATAATACAATTAATAAATAGTCTATCTTAAAATAAATGTACATTGCATAGTAAGTAAACATACAAACATGTTGTTGGTTTTAGCCCAATTTTAAGTATTTTATAGTATGAAGATTCATTACAAAGAATAGCATAAATGGACAAGCTGTTTTGGACTTTTCAACAACACTCTTAAATATTACAAATGAATTAAAAGCATTCAAACATTACCCTTAAATGCTACAACTGTTATATTTTTTGAAACAAGTTTGGACTTTTCAACCGCACTATTAAATATAAAAAATGAATTAAAAACATTCAAGAATTACCCTTAAATGCTACATTTGTTATATTTTTTAAATCAGGTTATATATAGTCTAATATGCAAATATCGGTCAATTCCATATGTTTTGGCATTTCAACAGAAAGTTGTGCACATATGGTGAGGAAAAAACAAAAAGCTAGTACAGGTTAGACATTGTGAACTTACAAGTTATCATAGTTAAAGGTTATTTCTCCTTCTATTGAGTGTTGCAAGATAATGCATGGAAATAGTACGAAACTACAAACTTAGTTCTGAAATTAAAAACTTATTTGTGCTTATGAATTGGAATGGGTTATATTTCCTGAAATGTAATCAACATTTAGCATAATCAATTTTATTAACTGGAAAATGTTAGTGAAACAAAATCACTTTAGCTCTTGATTTACAAAAACTGTGGCACATGACCCTTAATTCAAATTCAGTGTTTAGACCAAAGAAAGGACAAACAATAAATACAGAATTCAAAGTCTAATTAGCAAACCTCTTACGGTTTGAGTTATGGAACATGAGTCTTAATTTAATGTTTTCATGTATTATCGTACTGATCTCTTTTTGTTGTTTGTTCTTAGTTGTTGATCAATCCTTTGCCACAGGTTCTGATCTAAGATCTTATTTAGTGATCAAGATCAAATCTATTAATCTTCAACTCTTTGTATGTGTTTGTTCTCTCAATCTTCAGTTTCTGGATCTTCTAACTATGGTGACAAGTCTTTAGTCAGTAGGAAATGATTCACAGAGATGAGAAAACATCACTGTTTCTAACCATCAAAGTACTCTTTTCATACATCCATCTAAAAGTTCTGTTGTTCAATTGATAGTTGATAACTATAGGAAATTGATAAAGTCTCTTCTCAAACACTAAGATGATAGGGACAAACCCTTGGATATTGATGGATTTGTAGTGGGAACACTAGAGAATGTAGTTCACTAAAAAATGTTAAGCAAATACAATTACTAGATCTAGACATGGAGAATGTGGCACATGACTCTTAACTTATCCACCACCAACATAAATATAGAATGTCATTGTTGATAACTTTTTGGATGTGAGTCTCAATGTTAGCAATAAAATTTGTTGGATGGCATGTTAATTTCAATTCTACTTAACTGTTAGTTTTGGTCAAGAGGTTTGCTAATTAGACTTTGATTTTTTTGCAGGTAAAATACGTTGTTTTTCCTTTCTTTGATCTAATTACTGACTTTGATTCAAGAATATAAGCATGTATCTTGGTTTTATTTTATTTTCTCTTTGTGGGTTAAGGATACAAAAGCTTATAGGTAGATAATCATGGGATTTGAGATTCAACATAGCAAGATCATTATTTAAATAGTTAGGACGAGCTGGTGATATAATTCTTTTAAGCAGATTTGTTGATTGATGTTATTTGCTAATGAAGAACTTGATATATGTATGCAGATTTATTGCCTAGTTTTGGAGGATATAACTTCCCCTTCGAATTGTTTACAACAACAAACACACATTCCGATGGAAGGACATGGACGTATTATGGCTTTCAAATGAATTCTACAAGTATCATACACACACAAATCAGTCCTATTTACTGCACTTCTACTAATACATTTGCTATCTTAAAGAAAAATAAACTTAATTTACCGTTTTATATGATAGATACTTGGTCTATAACAAAGTCTTATAGACTAGTGATTTTACAAGGATGCATACTCAGCCCATACGAACAGAAATAAAGAAACGTTGCATACAATTCAAGCAGTGAGTCTTTACAATGGAAAAGAAATTATATAAATTAAACAAAATTACATGAATAATGAGTTGTTCACTCTGTGCAGATGTTGTCATTTACAGTAAATTAGGTGCACCTACATGTATATGTCCTTCACATGGTGCAACAATGTCGAGTGAAGAAAAATCCAAAACATGACAACCAACAGTAAGCTTCGTAATTTGTTTTCGGGAGAGGAAAGTGAGACTTCCAGTGCTGCAATAGACACCTAAACCTCTAAAACAACTTCTCTTCAGTACATGCGTAGAGTTAGTGGAATTTAGGCAAAAAATAAGAGTATTCATGATGAGGCTAAAAGTCGTTGTGCCTATCAAAGATACCCAACTTAACAATTCCACTAGTAAAGCGGTAAGCAGGGGTCGAATCCCAAGAGATCCAGAACGTTAGTTTATTTCTTATGATGCTACCAAGTAGTAACAATGCGGGGTTTTGATTGTGATTATAGTAACTAAGTAAAAGTAAAAGTAAAAGTAAAAGCAATGTATGTTGGGTTGTAACGCTTATGATTATGGAGCTCACTCTATCTAGCATCAGCGCATTGTTCAATTGGAATGTTGATCATCGAATTCTATTAATTTATATTCTGAATTGGTTAATTTGGTTGTCCTACTCTTTGTTCGTAAATAGCAACTAGTCCAAATAGTCCTACAAACCCTTATTGTAAGCAATAACCAAGGAAATCCCAAGGTTCAAAATCGCAACAACATAAAGATCAAAGATAAGTAGGCTTATGCAATACCATTGGCAAATCACCGATACTCGACACAGGATTATAATCTCTACAAAATAAGCACTTGCAAATAGTCTATGCAAATTCTGATTGCAACCTAAAAGACAAGACTTTTCAAATTGAATTATCAAGCCTAGCAATATGATGGATAATAATTAACCTATTTTGCAACCTAGATAAAATCAAGATCAATCAATAGACAATTAAGCACAAGTGATCATAAAACAATCCTGAAATTAACTTTAGAATAAAAACATAAGAATTCTCACAACAAAACCTAAAACAATGGCTTGAGCCTTAAGAGTGAACTATAGAGAACTTAGCCAGACATAACCATCCGAAAGCAATGAATAATATGGATGAATGATGGGAAAACAAAACAGGAAAGATGATAAAGGTGGAAGCTTTCTTCTTGGCTGCTGCTGAGTTCTCTCTAAATGAATGTGGCAACAGAATAATAAAGTAAAAAGATGTTCTAACCTAATTTCTAAAGGCTTATATAGTCTCATAATAAAAGGAAAATAAAAATAAATCTAAATAACTAAAAAGATGTGAAAAAATAATATAAAATCTCGGATCAAATCTTCATTTAAGGCTCGTCCGCGTCATGATCGTGACATGAGAGTCGCGATCGTGACAATGCACCAGTTCTTCGGTTCGTGGCCGGTAGCGATCATGATTGGAGTCGCGATCGTCACATGTCAACTGAGGCTAAGTCGCGATCGCGACATTGTTGTCTCATTCATGACAGCTTCAACTGAGGCTGAATCTCGGTCGTGATACTCCATCTCGGTCGTGACAGCTTCTCCTTAGATGGTCTTCGGTCTTCTACAAGCGTCGAGGCAGCTCGGCTTCGCCTCTCGGCTTCTCCTTGGGTGTAGGCGTGGTATACTTCCTCTAGCAACATCCCAAATGCACTAAAAGTGAGTACAACCGGGATCTCCATGATGAAACCACTCAAAAACCGCTTACGAGCATCCCGCTAATCCATAAATGAACACAAAACCGGATTCTGGGAAGACCACTCATTAAGCACCTAAACACCACTATTTCTAATCTATTAGTCGCTAGTTAACACCATATAATAAGCTCCTATCAAACTTCCCCACACTTAAACCTTTCTCATCCTCGAGTAAGCAAAATAAAGCTCACTCCTCCTAAAAGCACAAAGGTCTATAGTAAGTGTAGAGACAGCCTGCTAGTGACTATACTTCAAACTCCAAGTGAAAACGAGCACTAATCCTAACTCCGATCTAGCTTCTTATCTCTCCGAGATGACCTACCCAAATACCTCCTTATGTCTCCACTTCATATGTCACCATTCCATACAATATACAATCGAACCAAGTGATGTGCAATAAAGCACAAGTGGACATCCTAATCTCCTCTAAGGGTAAGGGTAAATAAATTATGATAATAAAGATAAAAATCGAGTCTCCCACTCGATTATACACTTCTTATTCCTGCTCTTCAATCAATGTCCTAAACCACTAATCAATATAAACAAACCATACCTCACAACCACCAATCCTAACCAAGAAATCTGCATAGCACAACCACAACAATATGCATCCAACTCCAAGAAATAGAAATCTAATCCTAGAATCTAATACAACCGCCATTAGTGTGTAACAAATCCGATGAACTAATGAAATGGTGAGCATGAGAAGTACGGATATCGATAAGTTAAAAAACAGAGGTACAAAAGGCTAAAACTAACTTCTTATCCCTCCTTGGTGAGTCCTAAAACCCGAGACAATCCTTAAACTCCCTTATTATGTCTCCGACGCCAATAAATGATGTAATCAACTAAATAATCACAAACAATGTAATCTCGGCGCCCTTTCGGGTATTCACTAAAATTCTAACTAGTAGGAACTATATTTTTTTCTTTATTTTTTTATTTTTTATTTTCAGGCACCCACCTTTTCTTTTTTTAATCCATTTTTACTTGCCTGTTTTTTATTCTTTTAATTTTTTTAATTTTTTTTAATTTTTGTTGGAGCCCCCCTTTTCGAACCAATCATTTTTTACTCTCCTGGGTTTTTCAGATTTTTTCTAAACAATAATAATAAAGCAAAGGTTCTGGAAATATCCTGGTACAGACTCGATAGAAAAACGACAAAACAAATCAACAAAGACTCAAAAACATAAGTAAATAGCAAAAATAGCAAAAGCACCCAAAACAGCATGAGCAAACGCCTCGGCTAGTCGACTCCTCTCCCCACACTTGAATCGTGCATTGTCCTCAATGCAGCAAAAGAGGACATCATAAAAAACGGGAAGAAGAAGAAGATCCATGGAATGATGTATTGCTGTGTCGGTCGTGGTGAACAAAGGGGGTGACATTCCGACCGCATCACGACCGTGACATAGTGTCATGATCGTGACACGAGTAACTATGATACGCGATCGCTGTTTTGCCTCCTCCGATGACCTCCTCGTGTTGGCTCCGCGATTTACCTATAAAATAAAATAAAAACAAAACAAAATAATGGGATTAACATTAGTAAAACTCCCTCGGGTTGCCTCCCGATCAGCGCCTTAGTTAACGCCGCGGCACGACGTAATGCTCTAAGTAGTTCAACCCTGTTCACTTGATTCCTTCCGGATCGCATCGTCTAGCAGCAGCTTCTTGAACCACGGATGGAAAGGTTTGAACCGTATACCATTCTCTTCCTTAACTACCCATTTTTGTTGGGTTTCTTTTTCTCCTTACCTTCCCCACACTTAGACTTAACCTTGGGTTTTGTATTTGCTTTTTTCGTAACCTGCACAACAGCTTTAGCAGGTTTCTTTCCCCATGTGGTTAGAGAGGTGGGGCTACTGCCCAAAACAACATTCGAGCATAGTTTGGGAGGTTTAATAACTTCATTAATACAAAATACCGAGCCATCATCCAGGGATTGTATCGTAGTTTCATATATGTTAACTTTGACAACATCCCCATCAAACTCAAGTGTAAGCGCCCCGATATCTAGATCTAATTTTGTTTTGACTGTTCGCATGAAGGGTCTGCCCAGAAGGACAGGTGCAACTTGCGTATCATGATTAACATCTAGCACATAAAAATCCGCAGGGAATATATGCTCCTCCACCATAACCAACACATCTTTGACTAACCCTTTCGGGTAAACCGTAGACCTGTCATCTAGCTGAAGCACAACCCCTATTTCACTCATAGGTCCTAATTCTAACGATTTGTATAATGAGTAAGGAAAAACATTAATATAAGCACCTAAATCTAGCTTGGCCCTATCAATTTTAGTTTTACCTATAGTGTAGGGGATACTCACCATCCCTGGATCTGAGCGCTTGATAGCTATCTTTTGTTGGATGGCAGCAGAAACTCTTTCGCTGACCTGAACCTTCTGCTTTCCTTGCAGGTTCTGGCTTCTCTTCTTAGTGCAGAGCTCCTTTAAAAGCTTAGCATAACGACGCACACTCTTGACGAGTTTAAGTAGAGGGATGTTCACCTTGCACTTACTGAGCGTTTCGAAGATCTCCTTGTCGTCACGGACATCAGTGCTTTGTCGCGGCCGAGATGGTTGGTCGCGATCGTGATGGGGTAAACTGAGGATTAGTCGCGATCGTGACAGTGCGTCACGGTTGTGATTCGTTTCATCACTTTTTCCTAAACCAGATCACCGTCATCTCGGTCATGATGAAGTTGTCGCGATCATGATGTGTCAACTGGGACAAAGTCGCAATCGTGATGGCTCTGTCGCGGTCATGATAGCTCTCCAGTTTCCTCATGTAGCCTCTCTTCTTGCAGCTTTACATCGAGTGTTCGTATCGTGATGGCACTTACGTTTTCTCTCGGATTTCTCTCGGTTTGGGAGGGTAATTCCTTCTGATTTCCTCTGTGGTTTGAACATGTGCCGTGAAGTTCTTTGTTAGTGTTTCCAGCATCTCTCTCGTCGATGGCTCTTCGGATTTCAGTGGGTATCGAGCACGGTATTGATTGTTGTATTGATATTGTTTATTCTGCCCCCAGCCAGGTCGCTCCATCTAAAACAAGGATGATCATTACCTCTCGGATTGTAGTTGTTGTTTTCTCGCTGATTGTAGTTGTTGTTGTTCTCATACCGAGGTCTAGGAGGTCCAAAACTTCCCACAGCATGCACTTCAGCAATGGTTTGGTCCTGGAGTTGCGGGAACATATCGGTAGGGTGGCTCTCGTCCGCGCAAATACTGCATAGTCTCGCTGGTTTCTGATTTCCAAAGGTGATGTTCTTGATCATACATTTCAACTCAGCTATCTCATCCTTCCATCCGGGCTCTCCGGAATTCACAGCGTTTGCTCCTTTCCTCGTATACGTCCTTCCGAAACTTCTCGTTCCCTCAGCAATCTCATTTAGTCGGGCTCTGGCTTCGGCAGGAGTCAAATTCAGCACACTCCCATTACACGCAGCGTCCACTAACCTTCTCTCATTGTCGAGTAACCCATTGTAAAGGTGGGTTACCAAGTCTTTCTTCTCAAATCCATGGAATGGGCAGCTAGCACATAGTCTCGCGAATCTTTCCACATAGTCGTACATCGACTCGTCATCGTGTTGCTCCACCATAGCAATCACCCTTTTCAAAGCAACCACCTTTTTGGAAGGGAAATACTTGCTAAGGAAGGCTTTGTGTAGCTTATCCCAAGTGTCGATACTCCCGGTGGGCAGCAAGTAGTACTATTGTCGCGCGCTGTCTTTTAGCGTAAGACCGAAAGCTCTCATCTTAATCTGCTCGTCGGTGACGTTACTCGGCTTGCTGCAGCTGCAGATGTCGTGAAACTCACTTAGATGCATAATCGGGTCTTCCCCAACCAGGCCATGGAACTTTTGTAGCAGATTGATGAAACCGGTCTTGAGTTCAAATGTAACGTCGGCATCTAGGGCAGGCAGCGTTACTCCTTGGTGTTCTTGCGTCAGATCTGGGTCCGTAAGTTCTCTCAACGTTCTTGCAGCCATTGATTCAATTACTAAATTTTGTACAGATTGTCGCAAGTTGCGTAGGTGCGTCCGCTCTATCTCTGGATTAAAATCAAGTAAATATGAATAGTAGCGCGAGTGTGGACCATAAGATAGGTCCACACCAGAGTAGTAACACAAAAAGAAATAAACTAAAACAGTTGGCTCCCCGGCAACGGCGCCAAAATTTGATGGGCGACTAATGGTCGTTGTGCCTATCAAAGATACCCAACTTAACAATTCCACTAGTAAAGTGGTAAGAAGGGGTCGAATCCCAAGAGAGCCAGAACGTTAGTTTATTTCTTATGATGCTACCAAGTAGTAACAATGGGGGTTTCTGATTGGGATTATAGTAACTAAGTAAAAGTAAAAGTAAAAGCAATATATGTTGGGTTGTAACGATTATGATTATGGAGCACTCTATCTAGCATCAGCGCATTGTTCAATTGGAATGTTGATCATCGTATTCTATTAATTTATATTCCGAATTGGTTAATTTGGTTGTCCTACTCTTTGTTCGTAAATAGCAACTAGTCCAAATAATCCTAGAAACCCTTATTGTAAGCAATAACCAAGGAAATCCCAAGGTTCAAAAGCGCAACAACATAAAGATCAAAGATAAGTAGGCCTATGCAATAACGTTGGCAAATCACCGATACTCGACACAGGTTTACAATCTCTACAAAATAAGCACTCGCAAATAGTCTATGCAAATTCTAATTGCTACCTAAAAGACTAGACTTTTCAAATGGAAGCCTAGCAATATAATGGATAATAATTAACCTAGTTTGCAACCTAGATAAAATCAAGATCAATCAGTAGACAATAAAGCACAAGAGATCATAAAACAATCCTGAAATTAACTTTAGAATAAAAACATAAGAATTCTCACAACAAAACCTAAAACAATTGCTTCAACCTTAAGAGTGAACTTAGCCAAACATAGCCATCTGAAAGCAATGAATAATATGGATGAATGATGGGAAAACAAACCAGGGAAGATGATAAAGGTGGAAGCTTTCTTCTTGGATGTTGTTGAGTTCTCTCTAAATGAATGTGGAAAAAGAATAATGAAGTAAAAAGATGTTCTAACCTAATTTCTAAAGGATCATATAGTCTCTTAATAAAATGGAAATAAAAGTAAATCTAAATAACTAAAAAGATGTGAAAAAATAATATAAAATCTCGGATCAAATCTTCATTTAAGGCCCGTCCGTGTCCGCGTCACGATCGTGACAAGAGAGTCGCGATCGTGATAATGCTCCAATTCTCAGGTTCGTGGCCAGTGGCGATCGTGATAGGGAGTCGCAATCGTGACATGTCAACTGAGGCTAAGTCGCGATCACGACATTGTTGTCTTGGTCATGACAGCTTCAACTGAGGTTGAATCTCGGTCGTGATACTCCATCTCAGTCGTGACCGCTTCTCTTGAGATGGTCTTCGGTCTTCTACAAGCGTCAAGGCAGCTCAGCTTCGCCTCTCGGCTTCTCCTTGGGTGTAGGCGTGATATACTTCCTCTAGCTCCATCCCGAATTCACTAAAAGTGAGTACAACCGGGATCTCCATGATAAAACCACTCAAATACCGCTTACGATCATCCCGCTAATCCATAAATGAACATCAAACCGGATTCCGGGAATACCACTCGTTAAACACCTAAACACCACTATTCCTAATCTAATAGTCGCTAGTTAACACCATATAATAAGCTCCTATCAATACAACAACATCTTCTGTTTCACTTCTTTTGGTTCTAGAATAGATGACCAGATTAATCGTGGAAAAGGACCATACACATTCAGGATATCCGAGCAAAACTACCATTTCTATAGAACACTAATACCCGATGTAGGGGCTCCTCCCAGGTTCACACAATTATACTTCCATGATACTCAGAATGAAGTTCAGAATAGAGTGGGATGTATGAATCTGGACAACAAGTATGTCAATACCAAATATATTGAAAAATTGATTGATATGCTTGACACCCACAATGTTGTTGCAAAGTCATTTAGGATGGAAAGATATTGGGCATATGTGGATGACTCAGCAGAATTCAGCATCAGGCTCATTGGCCACAGATACTCGGATAATTGACAATATAATTTGCCAACAATGCCCGAAATCACAACACTCATTACAGGTGATCTGGGAAAGAGTACAGAACCAAGAGATGTAGTGATCAACACCAAGAGTTCAGGACTAAAAAGGATTTCAAAGCTACACCCTTTATACACGGCATTGCAATACCCGTTGCTCTTCTCTTACGGAGAAGATGGGTGGCATGAAAACACACAATATATCCAGAATACAGGCATACGAAAGACACTGAGAGGTCAGGTCACCGTGCGAGAGTAATATTATTATAGGATACAACAACCACTGCAAGAAGCAAGGACCCTCATCCAAGGAGGATGCCTTTACCATCAATACATTGTAGTTGCTTTCACTACTGTTGAAAAGCAACATCTGCGTTGGATTAAATTTAATCAGAATGAGTTGTGAGCCGATGTGTACAACAACATTTGTGATACGGTGACAAGGGGCGACACTGAAGCAACCTCCATAGGAAAACATATAATTATTCATCATCATTTACCTGTTGCCCGAGGTACATGATCAAAAATTACCAAGAGGCTATGGCATTATGCCAAGCATTTGCAAACCCTTCGCTCTTCATCACTTTCACATCCAACCCCAAATGGCCAGAAATGCAAGAAATTCTTGAGCAGATGATAGGACAAACACCAAATGACATACCAGATTTCATGGTAAGGTTGTTCAGACTTAAGTTGCGCCAGCTAATGCAAGACATTAGAGTGAA
Organism: Phyllobates terribilis; assembly: GCF_046119375.1. Classification (NCBI taxonomy): domain Eukaryota; kingdom Metazoa; phylum Chordata; class Amphibia; order Anura; family Dendrobatidae; genus Phyllobates; species Phyllobates terribilis. The sequence goes on along the minus strand of NW_027368717.1, from coordinate 29,800 downwards.
CAAGATATTTGGTCCAACAAAAGCAGGTATAATTCTTCGCGTTGTGATTTTTTAAAACTTGATTTAGCAACAACATTCCATATAACATAACATATATACAATAAATTATTAAACACGATATTGCATATTTCTAATTACTCATGTTAGCATTATAAAACTACTTATAATAGTTATGTTGATTGGTAAAGAAAACAGAAAGGATTAAGATTTGTGGGTTAGACATTTTAAAAACTATAAAATCGTAGTCTCCTTAATAAAATAAAGGCAACTGAATTTTAATACACAGTAAATTTAGGCACCTAACTACACGTGAAAATAAACATTACGCAATTGTGGTTCCTAAAATAAAAGATCATTACAAAGGCTTATTGCCTAATTGAAAACGACATCAGTTTCAAACTAGATAGATGGACATGTTTACGTGCTTTATAGTGAACTCAAAATAATTAAATGATTTCATGTGCAATGGTGTATACAATAGAGTTCCAAAAAAGAGGCCTCCCTCATGCACATATATTAATATGGCTGCAAAATGATTAGAAAAAAATAGGGACATATATTGATGATATCATAAGTGAAGATATCGCTTGCAGGGAATTAGATCCAATAACCTACAAGGCTGTTATGAACCATATGATACATGTACCATGTGGAGACTCAAACATGAAAGCAACATACATGATCAATGGTCAGTGTGCTAAGCATTTCCCAAAGCAATACTACTCAGAAACAACGCTTGATGAGGATAGTTTCCCGTTATACAAGCACAAAAACAATTGGTTAGTGTACAAAAGAGCAAAGGAAAGTTAGATAACAAATTTGCAATTCCATATAACAGATATTTGATACTTAAGTACGACGCACACATAATCATGGAGTGGTGCAACAGGTCAAGGGAAATTAAATACCTATTCAAGTACATTATGAAAGAGCCCGATAGAGCGACAACGGTGTTTGTTGAAAATGAGGATATGGTAGAGAGTAACGAGCACCAACCAAGGGCTTCTACAGATGAAATATAACACTATCTAGAATGTAGGTTATTTGCATGTGAGGCTGCGTGGAGGTTATTTAACTTTGACATACACTACTCTTTCCTTGCAGTTATAAGGCTAACTTACCACCTACCGGGACAACAACAGGTGACTATAACCGATGCACAGAAACTGCTTGCTTGCTTGGAGCGCGACCACATCAGCCACACAGTGTTCACAGAGTGGTTCAACCTTAATGCAAGAGATGTTAGGGCAAGGCAGTACACATACGTAGAATAGGCAAGGGAAATGTTTGGGACCCTAAAAAGAAATTGTTGATAGATCATAACGAGCAGAACCCAATTGGAAGATTATACACACCCGGCGTTAGGTGAAAGATACTATCTCAGAATGTTACTATATATGGTTACATGACCAAGGTCGTACGCAAAGATAAGCACTGTACAAGGAAAAGTCTATGATACCTTTAGGGAGGCATGTTATGCTCAAGGAATGCTCAATGGAGATACAGAGTGGACATATGCAATAAATGAAGCAAAGACATGGGCATCTGACACATAATTAAGTCAACTATTTGTTACAATACTCTTATTCTGTGATGTTAGCAACCCAGGAAAACTTTGGGAACACGACTGGGAATCCATCTCTGAAGACATAGTATATCAGAAAAGGAAGCATTTTAAGTTATCGACTTTAGAGCTATCTGAAAACCAAATCAAGACAAGTTGTTTGATGCATCTCAAACAAATATTAGGGACAAATGGGAAGTCATTGACAAATTACCCAGGATTGCCTCTGCGATAAAAGTGTGGTGACATAGATGGACAACCGTCTAAACAGAGAAGAGCTTGCTTATAACAATAGAGAAATGGTTGGCATACATGCTAAACTATTAACTTCTCAATTTAGAACATTTGCTGATCTACCACAAGGTGGTTAAAGCAGTAGAAAAGAACTGGAGTATTTTATTTTATTTATGGTGCGGAGGGACTGGAAAAACATTCCTGTACAAAGCTATCATGGTTCGGATACGCCCAGAACGGCACATAATCTTAGCTGTGGCATCATCGGGTAATTACGTACTAGAAAAAATACATATACTTTTAAAAATTATTTAGCACATGTGGGAAATACACAAAATTCAAAATACTATATTACATGAAATATTTAATAATGGAATATGAATAGTGATAACTTTTACAAATCAGGAAGTCTAAACATTCATATTAAATATAACCTTGTTTAAATTGAAGCATTTATAGAGACAACTACTATATCTTAGGGAATATTTAATAATAAAATATGAATAAGGATGAAACAAGAAATGAAGGAACAGATTTTGAAGAAAAGACACTAAATGTACAAGCAATAAAGAATAGTAAAAACATGCAAGCCATTTCATTAAACTTTTACCAATCCTGAACTCTAAAAACCATTCATATTAGATAGAACCTTGCTTAAAGTGAATCAGGTATATCTGCATTGTTGTTACTAGGAGGACGGACAACACACATCAGGTTCGTAATACCGTTGGAATTACTCGAGGATAGCACATATGGAATCTCTCAGAATTCTCATTTGACACAGTTGATGCATGAAGTGAAGTTAATTATATGGGATGAAGCACTAATGACTCAAAGATATGCCTTTGAAGCACTCATTAGAACACTCCAAGATATAATGGGAATAAAAAATAAAGACAACAAACGTAAGCTTTTTGGAGGGATACTAGTGATTCTGGGAGGAGATTTCAGACAAATCTTCCCATGATTACAAAAGGAAAGAGACAAGAAATAGTACAAGCATGTATACGCAATTCAAGACGATTGGACAACTCTGAAGTCTTCAACTTATCCTATAATATGATAGTGAGCGAGAAAATGAGCTCGGGTGAAATAGATGCTGAAAGGAAAATTTTTAACACATGGGTAAAGCACGTGTGGGAAGGAACGGTAGAAGCCGTAGCTCTTGCATATGAAGACGAGCCGACTTGGATACAAATACCAGATTAGTTACTAATTCAACCAACAAAGACCCAATACAATAGCTCATAGATGAGATCTACCCCAACTTCCATCAAAACCAAACCAATCTAACATATCTTCAAGAACGTTCGAACCTCACACCGCTGAATCATGATGCGTACATAATCAACAAACGCATGTTTGAACTACTACAAGGGAAAAAAACAATTGTACAAAAGTGCAGCGGAATTTGCATGGCATCGACTGATGCAGCAGTAACTGACCAACAACACATGTATCCAACTGAATTATTAAATGGGCCTTATTTCCCAGGTACGGATACAAAAGAACTAAATTCTACCAATCTAGTTATATGCATGGTCAACTCTTCAGGAATGAGTCAAGCTCTGTTTCTCTTCCAAAAGTTATAAAACTATCTACATGCCATGAACAGGAATGCCACCACATGCATTGGCACTCAAGGAAGGCTTACCAGCAATGCTCTTGCAGAACGTCAACCCAACACAAGGGTTGTGTAAAAAACACTAAATGTGATCCTAATACACATTAATTATACCCTAATTTTATAAAAGGCCCACACCTAATACTCAATCTAAAAATAATAATAATAAAAATCAAAGTCAATAGATTTTTATTTGTGTCATCCACCTAAGCTCAACAAAAAGAATAGGCCCAATGGATAATTCAATTATCGAAATATTTGAGTATCAAATATTTGGAACGTCTAATTATTCACATCTATATCATACAAGATATATATATCACTTAAGTATCTGATATGAAAGTATATTATATAATATAAATAGATGTTCGTGTATACAATAAATAGATGATTGTAATATTATAATTAGACCTATTTAAAATTGTATAAAATAAATTAGAATTAGACCTACATGAATATATTTATAGTATTAATATTAGACCTATTTAACATTGTATGAAATAAACTAGAATTACACCTACGTGAAACATAAATTAAACTCATCACATCAGCTAAAATATTGACATATATAAGGCTCGTGCGAAGCACGGGCAACAGGATTTTAGTATATTATAATCTAAGGGGATGAAAAAAACACTAAATGTGATCCTAATACATATTAATTATACCCTAATTATGTAAAAGGCCTACATTTAATTTGTAGAGGAAGGGGAATAAGCTCATTCATACATCCGTTTTGTACGGGCCTGTTTTTCGGTTATTTAAAGAAAGGCCCACAATGTTGCTTCATCGTCTACGTATTGGACCAGCTTGTGTTTCGATTTTTTCATTATAGGCCCACAATTTTTCTTCATCGTCTTCAATTTTGTAGCCAAGTATCCGTTGCCGTTTCCTTCGCCGGTCAATGGTGCATTCACTCCTTTCCAACTTCAACGTTTCACTCATCTCATTAATTTCTTCATCTCACTTACTTTCTGCATTTGATCAGGCAGTCAAACACATTCGATTTCCATTGAATTCCTCCTTAACTACACCCGTTACAACCGGTGGTCCCTTCGATCCCGAATTTTTTTTGATGCTATATATTGATGCACAACAATCGGATTGATGTATGCATCCGCCATTGTCGTTTTCCGACCTCCCACAACTGGATGAAGAGATGGAGGTCAAAATCAGATTCAAACCCGATAAAGAAGTGGTTGATGAGAAGAGGTCATATCTTGAGTACGAGGTTTGGACTCTATTTTGATTTTCATTGCCCTCCTTATTAACAGTTGTTAGGTTTCATGGATTTAGGGTTCCAAATTTCTTTTGACTATGGTTTAGGGGTTTACAGTTTTGGATTGATTTCAATTATTTTCTTATTTGGATCGTTGTCACAACAGGAGATTAATTTGGGGAATCTACAAAGAATTGCAGGTACAGGAATTCCTAATAGTGGAACCTTAAGAGCAACAACTTGGAAGGTGAGAAATGCTTATCATGATCATAGAATTGACAACTTATTTTCATATTCCTATAATGTAGTTAATTGCATCGATGGATTGAGCTTTAGCCACCTTTAGAACATTGAGCGGTGTAGAAAGAAATATTCATCTGATAATGTCATAGAAATGGTTTACACTTCACATATTTACATGTATCCAAAAGATAAGATGAATTAAAACAATCCTACAATTCTGTTAGATATATATTATCAAATTTAATCAAATATATAAAAAAAATATCAAACCCTAATCTAATCTATAACATACATTCTTTTAATAAATCGGAGGTTTCTCTTGCCAATTAATTGTCATGGTTGTAAAGTTGGTTTGACCATACTTCAAGTAAACTTTAATATAATATAAATTTTGCATTGTTTGAAAACAATAAATGCCCTACTTATTAATCTATTTTTTTGTTGAAACACATGAATATTTTATTTGTTTTCTACATTGTCGTTTCATACTCAACCGTAATTAATGGTGGTCAAAGTCGTTTTTATTCTTCCTTCATAACTCTTTCACGGAGATTACGATTCTTTTAATAAATTGAAGGTTTCAAAGTCGTTTTTACTCTTCCTTCATAACTCTTCCACGGAGGTTACAATTCTTTTAATAAATCGGAGATTTCTCTTACCCAATTAATTATTGCGGTTGTAAAGTTGGTTTGACCATACTTCAAGTAAACTTTCTACCAAGTATGCAATTTTTTTAAATTCAAGTTTTCTTCTTGAAAAATAATCCCCTAAAGTTGTTTAAGAAAAAAAATCTACGTAATATAATAAATATATTTATTAAATGAGTTCAGTTCACGGATTGTATTTATTTTCTCATATGAAACAAAACGATAGAAGATAAAAACGTATGGTGTGTTGTAAAAGCATGTGTCGTTGATAATGTCATAGAAATGGTTTACACTGCACATATCTACATGTACCCAACATTCTTGCTTCGCAATATAAGAAATTTAGTATATGAAAGTTTGAATGTCATGAAGGGCATTTAGTGTACTTTGGGACGCCATTTTTAGATATACTATAAAGTTGGGTGTGCTAAAAATACTAAATGTATTATAATGACTACTAATGACTAATACCTAACCTAAAATAAACTAATAATCAAAATCAAAATCAAATCAATAGATTCTTATTTGTGTCCACCACCTAAGCCCAACAAAAAATAGGCCCAATGGATAATTCAATCGTCGAAATATTTTGAACGTCTAATTATTCGCAGTTATCTCATACAAGATATATATCACTTAATCATCTGATATGAGAGCATATTATATAATATAAATAGATGTTCGTGTATACAATAAATAGATGATTATAATTTATAATTAGACCTATTTAAAATTGTATAAAATAAATTAGAATTAGACCTACACGAATATATTTATAGTATTAATATTAGACCTATTTAACATTGTATGAAATAAACTAGAATTACACCTACGTGAGACATAAATTAAACTCATCACGTAAGCTAAAATATTGACATATATTCGCACGGGCAAAAGGATTCTAGTCTTAATACATATAAAGATTAGGGGGACTTTGAAATCTTAAATGTAAATTTGCATTTTCATTACTCCTCCATTGAAGACTCATTTTCACCCATTTTTAATTTCCCTTACGTTTGAATATAGTCTTGGCATCATTAACACCTTTGAATATTTCCCTTAACCTCTAGAATTCCTATTACTCGATCCAATTTGTTCTGCCCAATATGGTTAGCCCAATAGCTCAATCTCTCCTCCTTAGCCTATAAATAGAGACATTCTCCATTGTGCAAGAATATCTTCCTCTCTTCCTCTCTTCATCTCTTTTCCTCTCTCTTCCTCTCTTTTGAGAAGTATGCTATGTAGTTGTCCACATACGGGATCCTCTACATCAGAAACTTGATTTTCTTCTTAGATCTAAATCGATTTGAGAAGTATGCTCTGTAGCTGCCCACAAACGGGATCCTCTACATCAGAAACTTGATTTTTTTTCTTAGATCTAAATCGATTTGAGAAGTATGCTCTCAAACTCAACTTGGGTTTTGTTTAAATTTTCCCAGTTGCCCTTATTTTCTTTAATCATCTTTTTGGAAATAAGAGTGAAAGAAAAACTAAAATCTCTCACATAAAATGAAAATTGCATTAGCCTTCTACTCAATTAGGAAAGATAAATAGTCAAATTAAGTAAATTAAGCTTCGCGTCCCTTAGAATTCCAAGAGTCCACATAATTCACTTCTTATCCTTTATTACTATTAAATAAAAATTCTTTCTTATTCTGAAACCGCATTGAACATTTACTCTTTCTATGTTCCGACCCTTCTTTGCACAAATCAAAGCATCACCTCCATTCCTCTATAAATAAATAAATGAACACACACATACAGTCCTATAAGAGAGTCCATCACCATGAATCTATACATCATATTATATCATAATCCTTATAAAGTTGAGATTTTTTAAGCATATTTCTCAACATACCCTTATTTTCATTATTGATCATTTTTGAAATAAATGCGAAAGAAAAACGAAAAACTCTCAAATAAAATTGAAGATGTATTAAACCCCTACTTGATTATGGAAGATAAATAGTCAAATTAATTAAATTTAACTTCATGTCTCTTTGAATTCCAAGACTCCACGTAATTCATTTCATATCATTTAGTACAATTAAATATTCTCATTCTCAAAACCGCCTTAAACCTTTTAACTTTTTATGTTTTGATCCTTCTTTGAAGAAGTCAAAGCATAACCTCTATCACTCTATAAATACAGAAATGAATGCACGCATGCAGTCTCATAAGAGCGGCCATCACCATGAATCTATACATACGAATAAAAAAATTGAGTGGTTTTATGATTGGGAAAAGATGATCAATATCAAAGAGAAGACAAACTTAATGTCATTACATGAACGTAATGACATAAAGTTGGTAGATTACACAAAATGAAAAACAAAAAAATAAAAGAAAACGACAAAATATACGAAAAATGACAAAAATGGCTCGTGCGTAGCACGGGCCCGGAGGTCCTAGTATATTGTAAAGTTAGCATTGGGTAAAAATAATAAATGTGTAGTTGTTTATTACACACATAGACAATTTCTTGCTTTGGCTTTAGAGAATCCAACACAAAAATTTATTTTTCAAACACACAAATCCATATTTTATTTTTGTTGGCCCAAGCAACCATCATACTATCCCGTTAAACAAACAAATGTATGTATTAAACCCTATTATTTTGGACCGGCCCGATATCATTTTTCTTTCTTCTTTGCATTCTCACTATGACTTTTAATTGCATTCATGTTTGTCCGTTTAGAATAGCCATATTTACTTTTAGATAACTCTCAATCTCCCTTCGTCTCCTCGGTTGTGGAGTAACGCTTGATGTATGCTTTCTTCCGCTCCCGTCCTCTCACTCTACCTTCTTTCGATTTAGGGTGGCTAATCCACTCCCTCATGTATAACCGCTTGTTCTACAATTTCTACTACCATTTAAGTCGGTGTTGGTATTGTCAAGGTAAATCCCGCAACTTCTCTTCATTCCAAGACTAATTAGTTTGTGTATTGTTGGGTCTAGATAATATGATGGAGAATTGGAGATTACAAATTAGTGATTGGTATGGATTCCAAATTTATAATTGATTCCGATTCGTGTAATGCATCTCTTATTGCTATTTTGTTAATTGTAAAAGTCAAGGATGAGCATTCTTCACCGTAATGGATTTGTTATTATGCACTAAAGGAAGAGTATTGGTATGATTTTTATTTCATTTACATATAGTAAGTATGATTGTTCTTTGTTTTTTCTTTCTTCGTTTCGCTGCTAATTACAATATATTTATGCATTCATGAAAAATAAATGCTTGTATATATAAAAATTAGGGGGATTTCAAATCATTAAATATGAATTTACATTTTCTGCTAAATGTTATTTAAGATTTTTAAATTCTATTGTTCTCTTCCACCCTCATTGAAGAACTCAATTCTTCTTAATGTGTTTCATTGTATCTGGACCATTCCAATCCACAGTCAACTTAAACGTCCTACACCATAAATCACAATTAAAGTATAAATAAAATCGATTGAAAAATAACATTAAAGAAACCGAACCATTGAGATCCTCATTCAACTTAAACATCATATGCCCTAAATAACCATTAAAGATCTCAACTATGACTTTTGGGAAATCACCATTAAAAATATCAACCATGGAGCTTCAGAAACTATTCAACTTCCACAATACTAAACCACAGATGTGTAAATATATCCCTACAAACACACCACTCAAGATCATACTCACCTTGGTTCCTTCTTCTACAACGCAACAACAAGGAACAGGTCTGAACCAATGAACAGCGTTGAAGCTCCACAACCATCAATGGACAAGGCACCGAGTCAATTGTTCTACCTTGGTCGTGCTCACGCTTCATTAGGGAATACGGTACACCAAAATACAAATCCCTTTGCCTTTTAACTAGGATCTTCCTTTTTTTTGTTTACTTTAATTTATTGTGTAGTTTTTTTCTATGTTTTTTCTTACCAACCGGCATGGTACAACGTAATATTATAGATTCAAATAAACGGATTCCTAAGTTTTATTTGAGGAAAAGAATTAGATTGAGTAGACAAATATATAACGATATCTAATATCATGAACTACAAAGACATCAAAATAAAAAGATGACCGAAATAAGTGACCTTTGTTATAAATCAAATTACACAACAAGATTAACTACACCATTAACAATATGGAGAAAAAAAATTATTATTTTTGGACTAATATAAACACAATTATACACATAAAAAAGTAAATGATTCTCATTTTATTAGCCTAAATTAGATAGGGTTGCTGGAATGTTCGTAAGTTTTATTCAAGGAAAACAATGAGAATTGGTAGACAAATATATTACGGTATCTAATATCATGAAGTACAATGACATAAAAATTTATAAATACCAAAATAAGTGACCTTTGTCTCAAATCAATTCACACAACAAGAATAATTACACCACTAAGAATATAAAAAAAGGGACAATTATTAGTGTTACATCACTAATATAAACACTCTTATATATAGAAAAAGTAAATGATTATCATTTTCATGGCCTAAATTAGATAAGGTTGGTGAATTATTCGAAATAAAGATCGAATAAAACTAGATTAAAAATATTAATAGAGTATTTTAAATTTTATTATTATTCTATATAGGAAACATTTTAATTAGGTCAATTATATAGGGTTGTTGAAAAATTCTAAATGTAACTACAATAAAACCAGCATAATAATATTCATATAGTATTTTAATGTGCTATTATTCTTTATAGAAAAAAACATTACAATAAAACCACTAGGCACGAAAAAGAAAAGGTAAGAAAAAATATTAAAAAAAACTACACAATAAAATAAATGAAACAAACAAAAAAAAACAAAAAAAAAAACAATGACCCGTGCGTTGCGCGGGCCCGAATGTCCTAGTCAAATATACTATAATATTAGGGGATGCAAAAAACACTAAATGTGATCCTAATACACATTAATTATACCCTAATTATGTAAAAGGCTCACATCTAATACTCAATCTAAAAAAATTAATAATCAATATCAATAGATTCTTATTTGTGCCATCCACCTAAGCCCAACAAAAAGAATAGGCCCAATGGATAATTCAATCATCGAAATATTTAAGTCTCAATACGTCTAATTATTTGCAGCTATATCATACAAGATATATATCACTTAATCATTTGATATGAGAGTAAATTATATAATATAAGTAGATGTTCGTGTATACAATAAATAGATGATTATAATATTATAATTAGACCTATTTAAAATTATATAAAATAAATTAGAATTAGACCTACATGAATATATTTATAGTATTAATATTAGACCTATTTAACATTGTATGAAATAAACTAGAATTACACCTACGTGAAACATAAATTAAACTCATCACATAAGCTAAAATATTAACATATATAAGGCTCGTGCGAAGCACGAGCAACATGATTCTAGTATATTTAATGGTTAGGGGTTTACCCAATCATTAAATAGCACACTTAATTAATTTACTTTTTTGTGCTTTATTAAGAAGTAGTATTTAAAATCTATCTATATTAGAATTTTGGATGAAGATGATTTTTTTAATGTTCATGTAACCTTATTTACTCTCTTTTAATTTTTATTTTATTACTTAAATTTGTTATTTATTTTTTCCCTCATCTATCCTATATCTTAATCTATATCTTAATCCTATATATACTATAATTTTAAGGGTGTCAAAAAATAGTAAATGACACGCCTAATAGCCATTAACTACACCACTTAGCATATGAGAAAGACTCTAAATACACCATCAATTATTGGCATTTTTGTACGAAACACCCGTTATATGGCCGAATTTGCATGGAACCATCCCCTATATCGATAACTATTCCGAACCACCCAAATTTCATCATTTTTTTTACCGGGAGCTACCCTTGGATGGATTCCGTCATTTTTTTTTAAAAACAGTGAAATGACCAAAATACCATCATCCTTTTAAATAAAATACAATTTTAATACATTTCTACCCTTGTTTACTTTACTTTTGTTTAGTTTTTTCCCCCTCATAAATGGCGTTCCTTCCTTCCTCAGCCGATTTCAAGTTACTGCGTTCCTTCGTTCGACCTCTTCAATGGTGATTGTACGAACGTGTTTTAAGCAGCTATTAATCAATGTCTCTATAGTTCATTAAGCTATAGATACACAACTCAAAGTACAATATTGCGCTTTTGTACTTAGAGATGCGCTTGACCTAGTAGGAACACTTAGTAATGGATTTACTAATGTCCTTGAATGCGGAAATAGGTCAGACAACAATAAAGCGCGCTTTAAGTGTTTAAAGCGCACTTCAACTTGCATAGAAGAGTTCTTAAACGGTGAGAACCCTAAGTCACTACTTGAATCGGGATAAAACTCACCCTACTATATTGATCGAACGAGATTACAGCTCTAGCTTCAACAAAAGTACAGATCAACCTTTAGCACTCTTAAGAAGCTCACTCTTCCACTCTCACTTCTCTCAATACTACGTTTCTAGCTCTAAGAACAAGGCATACACTCTTGATTACAAATGAGTTCACTCTAAGCTCGTCTCAGCTTCTCTCTGTTTTCCTCACTTTGTAACCCCTTAGAATGATAGCTACAGTTCACTATTTATACACAAAGCTTAAGATACACACTCTCAAACTTGTGTAACAAATTCAAACTAAGCTAGCTGCCACCTCATCAATCCGTGTGCTTTGATCAAGTTGTTAGAGATGATCAATGGAAAGAATTAACTCGGTTTGTTCTTCTATTGTTGATCGACGCCATGTCAGCAATCCGTGCCTCACTCGCTAACCGCCTTCCTTCACGCTGGCAATCCTTGGAGTTGTTACAAAGAGAACTCCAAACCCTTCTCGCACCCCACGTGCACACAATTTGAATTCTCCCGCTCACCAACCTTTCCAATCATTTGGGAAGTACTCTTCTGCAAGTGCGTGCATGCTTTGCTACAGTGGACTGAGGCCGTTAAACTTACCAACTCAATAGTCAAACTAGCCAAGCTGACTGAGGCCGTTAGATGAAATGCACATTTCAAGTTAGGGACATTAGAGCATTCAATCACTCAAGTAAAATGTAAGCGTATGTGCATATCATGAGGGAATTGAGCTTTTTGTCACCAAATGAATACTTCTCTAATGTGGAGTTTAATTAAGGACGAGAGAAGCGTAACACTTAGTCAGGCTAAGGACACCTATGCAATGGATCATTTCTTAGGCATGTAATATGGGTAGAAGACGATCACCGTTGTCAAAGTTTTGGCAAAGAAGAGCATGCAATTGACTATGATCATATCAAATCAAGCTAAGCTAGAAAGATAACTTCAGAGCTAATTCAGTTTAATAAACAACCATAAAGAATGAATGATTCAAAGCCTATCGAACGTAAGCTATTATAGTTCGTACCTTGATACTATGCTCGCTAGTTCTAGTCAATAGGGGAAATACTTACAGAGCCATTGCCTCAAAGCTAATGGAGTCGCATAAGACCAAGCTGAACCCGAAGGTTTAAGAAAGTTTGTTGCATAAGCGCTTTAGTAAAAATATCCTCTATCTTCCCTTCTGAAGATACATGACTAAGCTCTATGTTCTTGCGCTCCACATGATTACGTAGAAAGTGGTGTCGTACATCGATGTGCTTAGTCTGTCTTTGATGTACTGGATTCTTGGACACACATATTGCGCTGGTATCCTCTAGCATTGATCTTTCCTTGTCTTTTTGTCATCGAAGGAGACACTATCTCCCTCCTTAGCTTGAAATGAGAGTAGTAACTGTGGATCGTTCGTCAAGAAACACGAACCATCGCTATCAATGTACCACCTACTCTTCATTCCAACCTGCATAAACAAAGATCAAGCTTGCGCTTCGTGGGAACATTAGACATAGCTATTGATGAACTGGTCTTTTGAACTGGTTCATAATAACTAGGATCGTTCAGATCAAGCACTATACGAGGTCTCGTTCATGAAGCGCACCTCCTCGTGCTGAAGCACAACCATCCTCGACAGGTGAATGCCGATAACGTGTACGCTTGTCCTTAGATTTAGCCATTGGCTTATAGGGATTGTTTTTAGGACTTGTAGTTCCATACACTCACGCCTAGCATAACCTTTTTTACCACAAAAGTACAGTAATGGTTACCTCTCACGTAACCATACTTTCCTTTCCATGGTCGAAATGGTTCCTTTTTCTCTAATTTTGTAGGCTGAGTAGGGGTTCACGCTTGTTTCATATACATGTGGTGCGCTTTCTCCCCGTGAAACCATTCTTTGTTTTCAGATGGTTGTTCCTCAAGAACCTTAATCCTACTCTTCAAGTGAGAGTTCTCACTCTTGTAAGTAGTCAAGTCTTGCTCAAGTGATTTATACTTTTCAGGATAGTCACTTGTTTGTGGAAAGCTGGTGTTAGAGGAAGACTCCTGGGAGTCATAGCCCAATCCAGATCTAGCTTTCGCAAAGACTGTTTGGGGAACAAACCTTGCTTCTACTAACTTAGTAAGATCGTTAAGCTTGGATATAATCTGATCAAGCTTCACGTCCTTAGTTGAGTCAGAGTGTCTTTCCAACCCGTTCCCATGATAACGCTCACAAGATTTAGTCAGGAGAGTGGGCTTGTCATGCAAACGCTTGGAAAGCTCAACTATATCTTCCTTTTTATAATTAAGCTCAACCAGTTGTTCTCTAGCTTGAGTAGCTAGAGACTTGTGTTCAACTATCAGTTCTTTTAAAAGACAAACAAGATTGCGCTTAGGCAATATATCAAAGTTTAGATCGGCTACCTCAATCTCAGATCCAGAGTCTGAGTCGGATCCAGCACCGGCCATCAAGCACACATCCGCTTGCACTCCATTGTCAGAGTCATCATTTGATTCACCCCAAAGCGTGACAAACGCTTGTTTTGGGGGCTGCTTAGTGGAGCTCGAGCCTGGAGTCACCTTGGCATGGGGACATGCCTTGGCTAGATGTCCCTTCTCATTCAATTGAAGCACGTGAAGTCCCAGACATCGCGCTGCTTGGCCGCTGGATCTCGCTTGAATCCGCCTTCTCTTTTAAAGAACTTCTTTACGAGCTTAGTCATCATGGCCACATCATGATCATCATCAAGATCGTCTCCCTCATCATCATTTTCCATCCGCTGGAGAACTCGAGAGAGTTTGAGCGCCATGCCCTTGGTTTCCCTTTCCGAGTGTTTTTCTTCGTTATTCTTGATCTCGTGTACCTTGAATTTCCTGCAAGAACAGAGATAGGCAATTCTCGTGTCTCCTTGGATTGGAGAAGAATTTGCTTGAGAGTAGCATACTTGGAATTTACCCCATGGATGAATGCCATTGAGTACTCCCAAGCTTTCTTTTCAATTCCAGCTGACAACATTTTATCATATAAAATCTGACAACGAGAGTGGTAATCGGAGACAAGTTCATTTTCTCCCATCTTAATAGCACAAAACTCTCTATTAAGCTCAAATAGTCGGTTGTCCTTCATATTTTCGCTACCTGAATGCATACTGATTATAGCAGTCCATATTTGTTTAGCTAAGGGTAGAGACATAACTTTGTCAATATCTTTCCTGGAAAGCGCATTGAGTATGAGCTGTCTTGCTTTAGCATTCTTCTCCATCAACTGATACTCCTTTGCTTCCCACTTTGTGTCGTCTGTCTCAGTAATCTTCTCATCACCTTTCTCGATGATTTTCCAGCATTGATAGTTGGTTTGCTGGATATAGTTCCTGTTCATGGTAAGCCACCATTCCAGTTCTCCTTCAACGAGTGTGTGAGGTTTAGCTAGGGAAATTCCAAGATTGAAGCTCGCCATTGTTCGTCTCTTCGTTAATCCTTAAAATCTGCAAGAAAGAATTAGTGCAAATTGGCTAACCAGTCGCTCTGATACCAATTGTAGGAACGTGTTTTAAGCAGCTATTGATCAATGCCTCTATAGTTCATTAAGCTATAGATACACAGCTCAAAGTACAATATTGCGCTTTTGTACTTAGAGATGCGCTTGACCTAGTTGGAACACTTAGTAATGGATTTACTAATGTCCTTGAATGCGGAAATAGGTCAGACAACAATAAAGCGCGCTTTAAGTGTTTAAAGCGCACTTCAACTTGCACATAAGAGTTCTTAAACGGTGAGAACCCTAATTCACTACTTGACTCGGGATAAAACTCACCCTACTATATTGATCGAACGAGATTACATCTCTAGCTTCAACAAGAGTACAGATCAACCTTTAGCACTCTTAAGAAGTACACTCTTGCACTCTCACTTCTCTCAATACTACGTTTCTACCTCTAAGAACAAGGCATACACTCTTGATTACAAATGAGTTCACTCTAAGCTCGTCTCAGCTTCTCTCTATTTACCTCACTTTGTTAACCCCTTAGAATGATAGCTACAGTTCATTATTTATACACAAAGCTTAAGATACACACACACTTAATTTGTGTAACAAATTCAAACTAAGCTAGATGCCACCTCATCAATCCGTGTGCTTTGATCAAGTTGTTAGAGATGATCAACGGACAGAATTAACTCGGTTTGTTCTTCTATTGTTGATCGATGCCATGTCAGCAATCCATGCCTCACTAGCTAACCGCCTTCCTCCACGCTGGCAATCCTTGGAGTTCCTACAAAGAGAATTCCAAACCCTTCTCGCACCCCACGTGCACACAGTTTGAATTCTCTCGCTCACCAACATTTCCAAGCATTTGGGAAGTACTCTTCTGCGAGTGCGTTCATCCTTTGCTACAGTGGACTCTCGTGGTCAACAACAACTCAGCTTCATTCAAGCACGCCCTCTTGGCCTTCGAAGCTCGACTACACTTGCTTCTTGACTTGAATGGAATTATTCCAACACCGCTTGCGAAACTTGATTTCTCCGCTTGATGTTAAGCGCGACTGAGAACAGTCAAAGCGCATCTCTTGGTGACTAAAGCGCATCCCAAGAGATCTTATAATAACCTGGGACGCTTATAAACACAAAGAGATTAGATAGATAAGTTTGTTATCATCAAAACAAAGAGAAATACATTAATCTTTCATATGACTATCAAAGCTCAACTCACAGTGATGTTCTAGATTTCGTTCATGTGTTCCTGAGTTCTTCCCAAATCGAAACCTAATCGAACCCAATTCCGAAATCGAACCCTAATCGAACCCAAATTTGGCCATATACAGTGATTAGGGTTTCTGCGTTCCTGCATTCTTCCCAAATCGAACCCAATTCCCAAATCGAACCCTAATTCCCAATTTGAACCCAATTTCGACCTCTTTTCCTGCGTTCTCCGTTCGACCTCTTCAATGGTATAATTGCCAATAGACTGCACCCTAATTGCGAACAGAGGAGAGAAAATTGAGGTCAAAAAGCACCAGTGTGGCATCGCCTTCCTCATCCGAGTACAGATCCAACACGGAAGAAGAAGAAGAACCTATGGAGCTCATGGTAAGGAGAAATTTGGGATTCTGCAACGAAGAAGAAGAACTGGAAATCGAAGAACGAAGAACGGAGGAGCTCATCGATGGCGAATTTCGGTAAAGAACCTTCAATGGCGGAATTTGGTAGAGAAAGGAAGAGAAAGACCTTCAATGGCGGATATCGGTAGAGAACCTTCAATGGCGGATTTCGGAACAAGAGGAAATTGGAGGTCGAACGAGCTTTGATTTGGAGAGGAGGAGAACTCAAAGAAATGAAGAACGAGAACTTAGAGAGAACGAATGAGCCACAGGAAAAATGAAGAACGAAGACGGAGGGCCGCGCAGAGCATCTCCCTATTTCTTTTTCTTTTTCTTTTGGCCCTAATTTCTTTTTTTAAACTTTGGTTTTTATTGTAAATTTGAAATTCTGTCAGGGGTATAATTGTCTTTTCGTTAATTTGGATGAAAAACCTAACGGAATAGGGGGAGGGGTGGCTCCTGGTAAGAAAATGATGAAATTTGGGTGATTCGGAATAATTATCGATATATGGGGGTGATTCCTTGCAAATTCAGCCATATAAGGGGTGGTTCGATGCAAAAAAGCCTTAATTATTTTGAGTTACTTATATAAACCCTCTTATATATGTAGAAAGTAAATGATTATATTTTACTTGGGATCAGATAGAGTTATTGGACCTTTCGAAATGTAGCTCGACTAAAACCAGGATACTAATAGTCATATAATATTTTTTATTATATTATTATTCTGTAAAGAAATCATTTTCTTGGGCTCAATTAGATAAGGTTATTGGACCGTTTAAAATGTAGCTCGACTAAAACCATACTTATATTATTCATATAGTATTTTTATTGTATTAATATTGTTTATAGAAAATATATAGTTATAATATAATTCCAGTTTCTACAATTAGAAATCAACTCTATAAATTAGGGAGTACATAGATCTAGATCCTTTATTACAAAAACTAAAAATACTAAATATCCTATTAATGACTAATAATTAATCTTAAAAAACATACTAAATACCCTATTAATGACTAGTAATCAATCTTAAAAAACACTAATAATCACAATCAAAATAAAATAATATAAATAAATAATAATATGACTACAGAAGACTTCATTTATTCTAGCACAAGACCTCATTTATTCGGGCGTTACAGAACTTAACAACTTCCTACTCTAATGGCTAATACAATCTACAAATAAGCGGACGCTCAAATAAGATGACCAGAAGTAAGATTTAAGGTTACATATTAGGAGGTGGGTTCCGGTGTGAAGTGCCCTTATGGTGTGAAATGTGAAGAATGTTGAGCCATTAGATTAGAATTGGAGGGCTGAGATTAAAAGATGTTTTTTTAATGAATCCACGCGGTGGCATTTTTGTAATTAATGGTGAACCTTTTCTTTTCTTTTTTTTACGTTTTCTGGGTGATTTTTTTATCCCCTTAGAACTGAACGATTGCGTGTTATATGTGAACATTAGCGTGTTATATGTGTACCCGAGAAATTTCGCACTTCATATCATAAGGGAACTTCACACCGGTCCCTTATTCTACATATTAGTGCTAGATTCTAAATTATTTTTATAATAATGTTAAAATTAAAATATATCATTTACTACTTATGATTAGTCCAGTGTATGAAATAAATTTGAATTAGAGAGGAGCGTATAAGGCTCCCTTTTGTGCAATATTATTTAGATTAGGGTCTATATATAAAATTTATTTAGATAACATATTCAGGTTTAGATTTGTCATCTAATTGTGTGTTTTTACGTTTCAAAAGTTGGTATACTGTAATGCTTTGCATGAGACATATTAAAGATCATGTATACCGTCAACTATCATGAAATTTAATATTTTAGTTTAGTATTGAGATTTTCCGCTATTGCTATTGTAATGAGTTTACAAAACTAATATTGCAGAGAGAAGATATTTGAAAATGTCAAAGAAGATAATCAAAACAGACTTAGTTCATTGAGTCAAAAGAAACACTCCATGACTTGAGAACATGTTTTACGCATCCATAATCAACCATCGTAATTCTTTATTTTTGTCAATGGCTATCTCTTAAATCCTTCTATTATTTGTTTATTAGGATAGTATTGATTCTTTTTTATTGAAATTATAGGGAGAATATGACTGATAACGTAAATTTAAACAATCAAAACAGAATAAATTCGTCAAGATAAAAGAGACAGTCCACTACTTTAGAGTAAGTTTTACGCATTCATATTCAATTGTCTTATAGTTTTGTTTTCTGACTGTTGCTCATACTTCTGTTTTGATCGGGATCGGAGTCATAACGACTTAATCAACCACAAGATTTTAGGATGACATTTGGTTGTTGGGATGATCCTTACGTCTGCAGGTGCAATTGGTACATACTCTTATCTCGATATCTTTGAATTGGAATTGAGAATGAAGTATGTACTTGTGAGGTTTAAGCTAACAATAAAGAGATTGTTTTGCTATTACTCTATTGTAATTTTTTGACATTTTTTATGAACATTATGTGTTGTTGT
Organism: Phyllobates terribilis; assembly: GCF_046119375.1. Lineage (NCBI taxonomy): Eukaryota > Metazoa > Chordata > Amphibia > Anura > Dendrobatidae > Phyllobates > Phyllobates terribilis. The sequence continues at coordinate 10,338 of NW_027368717.1, read as the reverse complement.
TTTTATTTATTTATTGGTTTTATTTTTTATATTTATGTGTTGGTTAAGGGTAATGCAGCTGATGCCTTTCAAATGCATATTATGCAAAAAAGATCCCTATGAGGTAGATAGGAGGTTTCACTTTTATGTACATGAGAACGAGTAATGTTTACATCATAATAGTTATTTGCAACATTACTATTGTTAGTGGAGCAGAGAAATAATTTCAAACCAGATTAAATTTTCGTCGATTCAAATTCTCACTTTTTGTATATTTATTCACTCAATGATCATAAAAAGAACTTTTGTTAATCAATAATGATATCAAATCAAATCAGTCGGTAATTTATAAAGCTGAGGGTTTCACCACCACTTGATTACCGTTCTTTGATGCCATATTACTATATTTTTTACGAGTTATTGTGAAAATTCTTAATATATCTCACTAATTAATTAATTATATTAGTCAAATTAATTTGTTGTACCACATAGTAGTTATAATTTGTTTTTTTCCAGTTGAGAAAAGTTCTTCCATTTATTCCTCATAGATACAATGTGACTTGACTCTAGCTATATATTTCAATCTATCAATATGTACACAATGTATTGTAATCACTATAGAAGAAAGCTTCTAGAATACTAACTTCTTCACCATTTTCAAAACAATCTTCTTTTGTGAGATTGTCAATACATTTCTCTTTTTACATATTCTTATATTCTTTTAAATGAAAATTTTACTAATGATTGCAGTAGGTTAATCGATGATGTCCATCTTGGCAAGGTTGAGCTTATTATTATATTGTAAAAATATTTTCTCTTGGAATCTTTCATCCTTATTATACTCTATCTTTTCAATATAATTTAATTTATTTATATCCTTTTTGTTTGGAGTTTGATTTGGATTTTTCTACCATTTTTGCAATTTGATTTTAGTGTTTTTGTCATTTTTTTTTCTTATTTTCAATTCACCACAGAATAAATTTATACAATCTATGAATGTGGTGATTTTTCACGTATGATTGAAGTTGATTATACTACTCTACTTTTTACTCTTACACCTAGTATTCAAGCTAATATTTTTATCTTCCAATTAAAAAAACAATACACAAGGTTTTCTTACTGATTTTATTTTTTGAATAACTTAGAAAATTATAAAATCCATAAAATAAAAAAGATTAATAAATTTATTGTTATTTTTAAATATGGAACTCTCTTCTAAGTGTGAATAATTATATGAAATGACCATTCCAATAATTTTCACCCACATATTAATATGATAATTTTTTTATCTTTTAGTTGCAATATTTAGACTTAATGTATCAAATAATAACGATTAAATCTTAAATCTTGTTAAATGAATAAGATAATTATAGTCAATCCGATGATCCAATGTCTGCACAAAGACATGATAATTATTATAATTGAACAAGATCTATCTATTAGATCATAATGTTTACCCATTTAATTAAGTGAACTTTCATTTTAACCAATGTAAAAGATTTGTTTTACGTTTTTCAGGTTCAAACAAATTTCTTAACTTATTTATTTATTTTGAGCGGAATATTGTTATTTTTATGAAGTTATATTATAAATTCATTCGTTATGTTAGTCAGAGAGTTGATGATAAGTTAAAATCTATACGAGGTTTGTAATATAATACCCTTTTTTATAATCCAAAAAAGGATTAGATTTCTAATTAAGTCAACAAGAGTTTTTCCTTTTCATGGTTCAAGTGAGGACAAAGAACTAAGAAATTAAGTATGTGCATTACATGTAACAAGTAAATATTGATATCAATTTTGGAAATATGAACTTCAAATCTAAGGAAACATTATATAATATTTTATTAAATCATTGAACCCTTAATTTCTTACAAACTAATATAAATTTGTTTACATTTCAAGTTAAGAAATATGTGATAAATTATATTGTTATTTCCTATATACGAATTATGCAATTGTCCTTTTTCTATTTTATACATCTAAATTTAATTTTTTAATTTTCAATTATTATTCCAGTACAAGACACTGATCTTAAAGTACTTCTTCCGTCCCTTGTTTATCTTCCCACTTTCCTTTTCTGGTGTCCCATTTTTATCTTCCTATATTCCATTTAAAAAACTACTTTTTAACCACTTTATCAAGAGGTGAGTTCCGATGAAAACAACCCTTATGGTGTGAAGTGCGAAGCATGTTGAGCCATTAGATTAGAAAATGGAGGGCTGAGATTAAAAGATGGGTTTTTTAATGAATCCACACGGTGGCATTTTTGTAATTAATGGTGAACTGTTATTTTTATTTTTTTTTACGTTTTCTGGGTGATTTTTTTATCCCTTTAAATGTGAACATTAGCGTGTTATATGTGAACATTAGCGTGTTATATGTGTACCCGAGAAAATTCGCACTTCACACCATAAAGACTGTTTTCACCGAATCCTTATTCCTTTATCAATTCTCAATACATTTTCACTCTATCAAATACAAATTCTTCTCTCCCAATACTATTTTATTTTCATTACCCAATTATTACTCTTTTTCTCTATCTTTTTTCTCCACAATTATTACACTTCACTTTTTTTAAAAAACCCGTAATTTTAATTAAACGAGAATATAAAATAGAGACAGAGAGTAGTAAATATACTATAAATGTGATGCGATTGTTTTGTAATACTATTATATCAAGTCTACAAATTTGATAGGGTCACGGATCATGAGAAACTTGTAGTCAAAGAAATTATGTCTCGTTAGTTCACGAATGATGACTTCATACAATGATATACTTTTCATAATATTTTCCGGTAAGAAAATCAATGGATCTGACCAAGTGCTTAGTGAAAATTTAATTCTAGGAGAAATGAGAACTAATGCGATAAGTAAAGTCGAAATTGAATGAAAAGAATTAATGAACTAGGATTATACGGTTTGAGCTTTATTTAGTTGAGAGGATTAAATAAGGTTATAAATAAATATCTAATCGTCTCATTTAGGCGATGGATTCTTTCCCTTTAAGCAACTTATATAAAAAGTTTCAATCTTTATGTAAATACAAATTGTTAATGAAAGAAGACAGTTCAAATCATTTTAGTTGTGCTAAGAAAAGTAGTGTTTTTTGTTCAATTTCAGTGTTACACTATAAATCGTGTTGTTATTGTTTGTTTGTCGAATTCGTCGGAATCAATTGTTGTCATCTACAACATTATTATTATGCTAGCAAAAATTTAGGCTACCAATTGGCTCCATCTTTTGGAACGATTTTGATGGCTCAACACGAAAATCGACGATTTTATGCGAATTTGAGGTTTGTGAAATTAGTGTTCCAATCTTCATCCTCTTTGCAGATTTGGGGGTCGAAATTGGGAAATCTAGAGGCCGGTTCATTAGAAATTAGCGGCAGATCTGTGAAATTCGCTGAGATTTGGTGTGAATCGTGCTTTCAATCGTTCAATTCGGTAAATAATTCAAGATTTGAGTCGAATTTGAAGTTCGTCTTCTACGTCGATTTCCAGGATTCGTCAGTGTTGATTGGCAGATATACTTGGATTTGGTTTGAGAGCAAGGCTTGCCACATGATCATGACACTCAGCCGTTATTTCACCGTTAACGTGGTTGGGGATATTGATTTTGAGTAGAGCATCGCCGAACCTTGATCTTGGGGTGCCAGTAATGGTGGACATCGCATGGTTGTGGGGGATTCAGAGTTGCGGGCTGCTTCCGGGGAGTGCCTTCGCTTATGGATCGCTGCCTTGAAGCTTGACCAGGTAGGACCGATGGGATGCGGCTCATCATCTTCGCCGAACCCTCGTACAGATTTGAGGGAGGAAAGATGTCATCATCAAGTTACTAAAAAACTGTAGGGATGTTGGAAAACTATGTTTGAGTGAGCTGTTGACGGTTCAAACACAATCAGATTGGGGCAGGATCATCATCTAATGACTCGGGATGATGCAAGGTTTCATCATATATATATTTCAAGAACTAAAATCTCTCACCTGAATCAGAATATTGGCACGAAGTTAACCCACAACTAAGTCCTTTTTCCTCTTATTTAAACATTAATATACGATTTCTAATGTCATGTTAATCGAACAAATGTGGATTTGATGAATCACATAATATGTCTATTAATGGTTGAGCTAACATGTTTACTTTAAAAAGTAATTTATCAGTATACTAGTGTGTTTAGCATGTGTTTTCAACACCAATTTAGACCAATTAGTTTGCTTAACTGTATAAAATGAGCGTAGTTCAAGGCAGACACAAAAGAGGGTATGCTGTCGTCAGTTTTGGTAAGGGTTGAATAGATGATGACATTACCAACAATTTTATTAAATGGAGAATTGAAGAGTAATCACTGAAGCAGCAAGTCAAGTTTGCCTTACTCGTTGACGATCCAAACTTCGGGCCAAATCAAGCCTTCAGGACCAACAATTTTGTTAAATGGAGAAATGAAGAGAAATCGCTGAAGTAGCAAGTCAACTTCGGGCCAAATCAAGCCCTCTGGGCCATCAAGGCTTCTGGCCAAATCATGCCTTCAAGGCCATCACAAGCCTTTAGGGACAACGCAAACCTTTGGGCCAACCTAAGCCTCCGGGCCAAAGCAACAAGAGCGAAGCTGAACAGACATCTATGAGTCACGTTATCTAGTCGTATGTCAAGGATGTAACAAGAGCGAAGAAAATATAAGTGCGACGCACAATGTTGCACCGTACGGGCTCAAGTTTGGACGCGAGCATGCAAATTTCGGACCTTCCCGTCTCTTCGAGCGAGCAAGGCCCGAGGGGCAATTCGAAGAACGACTTGCGATCCAAGTTAATTAAGAGGATGCCCATTGAGAGGATTAAATGAGGTTATAAACAAAATCCTAATCGCCTTTTTCAAGGGGATGCACTCTTTCATTTTAACCCTCCATAAAGACTTCAATATTTATATAAACAGATATTATTAATGAAAGAAGACCGTTCAAATCCTAGTGTTTTTTCTTCTCATAAGTAGAATTTCCAGTATCAATTCCATGTTTATTATTTATTCGTCAGATTCGTGAGAAATCAATCATTATCATTTATAAAACTATTATTATAGTAGCACAACCTTAAAAAATAGTCTATTACAAACAACAAATAATAAAGGTGTTGCAAGGTTTTTACAGCGAAGAGAACAGGAATGCGTCTAACTGATTAATCAAGATGTAGGGTTTGTTTCGTAAAAAATATTGATCAAAATATTTTCAAAGATAAATATTTATTGTCTATTTTCCCTTTTTTAATGTGTCACAATGTATGCTGTGTCGAGAAATATTTATCACTAAAAAGTGCAAAATTTATTTATAATGTCTTTATAAATATAACACCAAACAGATCCGTAATTGTGTGTTATGTATATGATGAACTCCCACATCCGTATCGAATTTTTCTGATACTAAACATGTTTTTTTTCTCTAGGATTATGTTGGATATAAACCATCCGTTCAACGCCTTATATGAATTCACTTTTGTATGCATGGCCCTAAAAACGATATATTTTTACTAGTATTCCCAATGAACACTTGATATAAGATTTGAACGATTATTATATCTGTGTCGACGAATGTTCTTTATATCTAGAAGTTTTTTTACTTTGTGGTGACTGGTGAATAGAGTCTTACCTTTTCATACGAGTGTTAAGTGTAGTTTTAGGTAGAAAGTGTTAAGTGTAACTTTAGAGGCGGTCAATAGTCAAAACTCGCAAATCACAAATGTTTTATGTTTAATGTTTAAATCATGTAAAGGGAATAGTTTCATGAAATTTACATTTTGTCCCCTAAAATTGACGTATACTCCATTTGGCTAATCCTTTATTCAGCAAGGAGGGTAATTTTGCAATTTCAGGCAGTCTGTGTTCTTCTACACGTGAAAAGATTCGTCCATCGTATATTCCTATATTTGACCGGGACATAATATATCTAACAAGTACACTATATTTGATCCGGTTCTGTCTTGATGGTTTCATGGTCGTTAAAATACCGCTTCAATTTTATGATTGTATCGATTTTGTAGAAATATATTATTTCACAACTAAAATGAGAAAAACTTATTTACTATATACATTGATAAATCATTTTTAATTGTTATTTTTAAAATATAATTTTATAGATTTATGTATTCAATCGAAAGAGTTGTGAACTCATACAACGTACACGGTAGATTATTGAGCCCACATACTTTAACATGGTATCAGAGAGAAAATTCGATTTTAAATACACATTTATCATATTCAAGTGTAAACTTACTTACTATAAACTTGTGAATTACTCATCCATTTGTCAATTGATTTTTGGATCACTACTAGAATACAGCTATTTAACGACGGATAAATCCATCGCTAATCAATGGCAGTCTGTCGCCAAACACAAGTTGCGACAGATTTGTGACGGGTGCGGTCCACCACTCCTATTAAGGTCGCGATCGAAATCAGCGAAAAACATGGTGTCCGTCGCAGATTCAGCGACAGTTTTAGCGACAGAAATCTGTCGCTAAATCCGGTCTCCCACGAGACTTTTAGGAGACCTTTTGGCGACGGATGGTTCCATAATTTGCGACGGACTTCCGTTGCCAAATCCTAATGTCCGAAAGTCTTTTTGAAACAGATTAACGACGACGTGGCGACGGATTCCGTCGCCACCCCGTCGTTAATCCGTCGCCACCCCGTCATTAATCCGTCACCTCCCCGTCGTTTATTGCCGTTATTTCGTCACAAATCCGTCGCTATATGATTAGAATATATCATTTGACGACGTCCATTCGTCGCAATTTCGTTTTTTGTGTTTCACGCCATTTTGCCATTTTTCAATTAAAAGTTTACACGAACACGATATTCAAAGTAAATCCTACATTAACATTCTTATTCAAACCCGACATTCAAATTTTACATAAACATACAATAATATCTTCTAGATCATAACTGATAAGAAAAAAACATACAAAATACCACAAGCATAGTTCATACAGATCATAATTGTTGAAGAAATAAAACATTGAAAACACTACGACGTTTTAGTATCGTCGTCGTCGCCTGATGGGGGGCGATGCTCTGGAGGAAGGGTCGGCATCAACTTTGCCACCTCAGCCCGGACTAACTCGGCCATTTGTGACTGCATGTTGCATTTGCGCTTGGATTTGTTGAACACGCAGATGAACCTCCTCTTCGTTAGCTTGTGAAGATGAACTAGGCCGAAATGAGCTGGGTAGTGCTAATCCCGAATGCGCCCTGCTGTGAGCTGTATCGATATATGCACTGACTGCTGAACCAAATCTGTACACCCAATGCTTCTTATTAATTTCCTCGATATCCAGAAACAACTGTGTCTCGTCCACGTCCGCTATGCTCGAGAAACCACCCTCTTTAGTCAACTGCTGGGACGCAACAACAAACTTCTGAGCGATCGCTTCCTACAATAATATTGGAAAACATATTAGTTATGTACAAAAACGCATAACATATTATTAGTTTACAAATTACAGCCATGTTCGGGCCCTCTTGTCCACCAAGACATTCTTGTCCTTCCTCGTGGTGTGTAGACTGACAGGGGTAAACGGTCGTTGTTTCCTATCAAATATAATCCAACTAAACAATCCACTAGTAAAGTGGTAAGTCGGAGTCAAACCCAAGAGAGCCACAACGATAACTTGTTTCTATTATGTTACCTACTAGTAACTAGGGGGTTTTGTATTTTGTTATCTAACGAGCAATAATAAACGTTGGTTGTTGGATTTGTTAACTTATAACGATGGAAAGCTCACTCTTTTAGCATCAGCGCATTATTCTTATGGAAAATTGATCATTGAATTCTATTAACCTTATAGTCTTACTTATCTAATCCAATTGTCCTACTCTTTGTTCGTAATTAGCAACTAGTCCAAATAGTCCTAGAAATCCTTGTTGTAAGCAATAACCAAAGAAATCCTAAGGTTCAAAAGCGTAACAGCATAAAGAACAAAGATAAGTAGGCCTATGCAATATCATTCGCAAATCACCGATACCCGACATAGGTTTATAATCTCTACAAAAGAAGCACTCGCAAATAGTCTATGCTAATTCTGATTGCTACCTAAAAGACAAGACTTTTCAAATCGAATTATCAAGCCTAGCAATATGAAGGAATAATAATCAACCTAGTTTGCAACCTAGATAAAATCAAGATCAATCAATAGACAATAAAACACAATAGATCATAAAACAATTCTGAATTAAACTTAGAGCAATAACATAAGAATTCTCACAAACATTCCTTAGAATAATGGCCTTAACCTAAGAGTGAACTAGTAGGAACTTAACCAGACATAGCCAAGAGAAAGCAATACATAATTATGATGAAAACTAACCAAGGATGAAGGTGAAGATGACACAAAGGTGGGAGCTTTCTTCTTGGCTGCAGAATTTCTAAGGATGAATTATAAAAGTGAACATAAATCTAATCTAACCTAAAATTAAAGGTTTATATAGTATCTAATGATAGGGAAATAAAATAACTAAAAAGAAATAGTAAAATAGGGAAAATAGATCAGATTTCGACCAAAAATAAGCAATTTGGCCGGTCCAGCGTCCGCAGTCGCGGTCGAGAATTGTGATTCTCGATCGCGAATTGGCACCAGTTCTCAGAGTCGGCGGGAGTCTCGATCGCGAATGGAAAGTCTCAATCGCGAAATGTCTACTGAGGCAAAATCTCGATCGCGACTTTGTGGTCTCGATCGCGAATTCTTCTCTGTGGCTCGGCTCGGCCGTGACACCTCCTCTCGGTCATGAGGCCTTCTCTCGAACTGGCCTTCGGTCTTCTACAAGCTTTGAGGCAGCTCGGCTTCGCCTCTAGGCTTCTCCATGGGTGTAGGTGTGGTATCCTTCTCTCTAGCTCCGTCCCAAGTGCACTATGAGTTCAAACGGGATCTCCGTAATAAGACCACAAAATAACGCTTATGAGCATCCCGTAAATCCATAAATGAACACCATACCGGATTCCGGGAATACCATTCAATAAGCACCTAATCACCACTAATCCTAAGCTAATAGTCACTAGTTAACACCATATAAAAAGTTCCTATCAAACCTCCCCACACTTAAACCTTGCTCGTCCTCGAGTAAGCAAAATAAAACTCACTCCTCCTAAAAGCACAAAGGTCTACAATAAGTGTAGAGAAAGTTTGCTAGCGACTATACTTCAAACTCCAAGTGTATCGAGCAGTATCCTAACTCCGATCTATCTCCTTATGTCTCCAAGATGTCCTACCCAAAACCCTCCTTATTTCTCCACTTCATATGTCACCACTCCATAACAATAGTAATAATTAAACCAAGTGGTGTGCGTCTAAGCACATGTGGAATCCTAATCTCCTCTAAGGGTAAGGGTACATAAATATGACATAATAAAGATAAAATCAAGTCTCCCACTCGCTTATACACTTCTTATTCCTCCTCTTCGAGTAATGTCCTAAACCACTAGATGATATCAAACATCCACAAATCACAACCACCAATCCTAATTGAAAAATCTGCATAGTACAACCACAACAATACGCATCAAACTCCAAGAAATAGAAATCTAATCCTAGGATCTAACAAAACCGCCAATAATATGTAGCAAAACTAATGAACTAGTGGGATGTTAAGCATGCAAAGTGTGGATAACAATAAGCTCATAAATAAGAGATAAAAGGCTAAAACTAACTCCTTATACCTCCTTGGTGAATCCTAAAACCCGAGACATCCTTCAACTCCCTTCTAATGTCTCCGACGCCAATAGATACGCAATCAATAAAATTAATCACGAAACAAAGTAATTCCGGCGCCCTTTCGGGTTTTCATCAAAATCTAAGTGGTAGGAACTTTTCTTTTCTTTTCTTTCTATTTTTCAGGCACCAACCTTTTCCTTTTTATTCAATTTTTACTTGCCTGGTTTTTATTCTTTTTAATTTTTATTTTTCTGATTTTTATTTTCCAATTCGAGCAATGTTCTTTTAAATATTTAGCGTAGCGAGGAACATTCTTGATGAGTTCGAGCAGCGGAATATTCACTTTACACTTACTGAGCGTTTTGAAAAGCTCTTTGTAGTCGCGGACATCGGTTTCTAGTAGCGGTCAAGATCCTCTTTTTGCGGTCGAGAATTTGGCTTAGGAACCTTTCCCAGCTTCTCCTCCTCTACCTTTTCATCGAATGACTGTCCTCCGCTAATCATAATGACACTTACATTCTCCCTTGGAGCTGCGACAGTTTTCGTTGGAAGCTTCCCCGAATTCTGCTGTTGCAAATTGTTCACCGCCTCCGCTATATGCGCGGCCTGTTTCTCTAGGCTGCGTATGCTGGACTCGGTTGTTTGAACATGGGTGGTGAAAC